>NC_086444.1:221719071-221991571 GCF_028390025.1 Pseudophryne corroboree | reverse complement strand
CACACACATACATATACATAGCACACCCCACACACATATTCTCACCATACGCATTGCACACACGCATACATAGTACAGTACACCACATACACAGCACACATACAAAATAAATTAAGCTGTCATCATTTATTAAAGATCCCCCCCTCCCCCATTCACCTTCCCCCGCAAGACACACACACCTGTCTCCCCAAGGCAGAGCGGCTCCGGAAGACACAACCCAGCAAACCCGGGTCAGCAGGTCTCACACGGAACTGCCTAGGAGGGGCTGACGCTGCAGCTCCCCCTACAGTCAGCCAGCCAGCCTCTTTGTCAGTGTGATTAGCAGGCAGCTGCACGCTACTGACACAGCTGCCTGCGCTCCACACTGTCTCGTCTCTCTGCTTCCCCAAAAGAATGGATCGGCGGGCAGGCCCCTGCGTGCGCTGCACTGAGCCATCGCTCAGTAAGCTCTGCAGTGGGGAGGGGAGCGCAATGCCCGAGGGGAGCGCAATGCCCCGCAGTGCAGTGTCGCTGATCAGATCGGATTAGAGATCTGATCTCCGGCGAGTGGAGGGGGGCCCTTTTCTGACAGGGGGGCCTGGGGTACTTAACCCCGGAGCCCCCCCGTTAATCCGGCTCTGCATACATCCGCCGGTTTTTGATACCACAATCATGGACGCATTGCTCAAGTTCAAGGAATGGTGTGTTCATTGCTGTGCTGATCAAAACAGATACAGCCATATATTTTGCTCAACATACAGTAGCTGTGGCTTTTTGATAAGGTAGATATATTTGTATATTAAGAGAAGGCATATCTGGAGGATCAAGAAACAATTTTAAAAAAAGTTTGATTTTTGCTCACCAGTGAAATATGTTATAATGGACAGTAATGCTTTTAACACTGCTGTGCAGAGCCCATCTAAGAGTATCCAGTCATATGCTGTCAGATTGAAGCTGCTAGCAAACAAATGCGATTATGGTGTAATAGCATGTGAGCTCATCATGCCACGTGTGTATAGAATTTGTAATAATGTAACTTGTGCACATTCATTATGTGAGAAGGTATTAACACTAGGCACTGTTATACACATGCTGCATGAACAGTCCAATAAAAGTGCAATGAAGTTCAAAAGAGAGTCTGATGTATGCACTTAACACTGTGGATGATCTGCCAGAAAACACCTCAGACAACTTTCACCATTTCCACTGTGAGAGTATTGGCTAAAAAGTGTCAAATATTTACCACTATAATAGGTAGGAGCCCATGATTAAGAGACTTGGCCAACCATTAGAGAGGACGTAACCTGCACACAACATGAATACAACAGTGGCTGGGCCCCTATAAATATGTTTATGCAACCACTAAATTTGATTGGCAGGAGGGAGGATCTTGCTGTAGTTTTTATAGAAACAATCTAAGCACCCATGTTCATCCATGTTCCGGCTCTACCAGATAACTACCCTCTAATAGAGTAACAATATATAATGCATCTAAGACCTGACATTATATAAGGGGTTTGGGCCCACCGGGGATTTCCCCTGTGCACCTATGTGCCAGTCTGACCATGGATAGATAGATAGATAGATAGATAGATAGATAGATAGATAGATAGATAGATAGATAGATAGATAGACAGACATTACATTCAGCTTGGTTTTAAAGAGCAACATCTGTTATATAAAAATAAATGTTCTGTTTGTCTGTCTGGTTATTCATTCAGAAACCCCTGCACCGATTAGGATGAAACTAATGCAAGGTGGTCTAGTTGGATCCTGGCCTGGTTTTTGGGTTTTTAGGGTCCCAGTCTGACCTTACGGTGGAATGCACAGGCCAGAGCTTTGACCCATGGAGCCTGTTCTGGCCTTTCCACTGTTTGGATTTGGAAGAAAAGTTTACAGAGTGGTAACATTGGATCCCAGAAGACATACTAGGGGGTTGGAGTCCCAGTTGGTCCTCCCGCTGGTGTATGCTACGCAGAACTTTGATCCAGGGAGCCTGTTCTGGGCCTTCCACTTGATGGATTTGGCTGAAAACTTTAATGAACTGTAATAAGTGACAAAAATGACCATAATTCAATTACCTTAAATACTGTAGCTGACTGAAATAACCATAAATCAATGAACTATAATAGCTGACAGAAATGGAGGTGGGAATACAAAAAATGTTGTGTACCCAAAAGCCTTGGAACAGCAACATTGATAACAGAAAGAAAACTTTAAACCCATCTCGCAATGGAAAAATTATTATAAAACTGAACAGAAAGAAAAGCTGGGGATCAGAGTTACTGGCGACACCCCAAAAAGAAAAAAATACACTGGGCAGACACCTCATGGGTGTGTTGAAAGAGTTACTAAGCTACTAATTATTTTTAATAAGTTGACAGCCACATCCAACTAACGCCGGGTACTTCAGCTAGTAAAATATGCATCACAATATTAGAATATTAGAATATTAGATGGCACTACTGTCTTTGTAAAGTAAGTTCTACTGAGCAATAACAGACATCCACTCGAGCACAGCTATGGGCAAAAGCTAGTTTAAATATATTTCTCTGTTATCTTATTCCTATTGTAAGCTATCCATTTGATGCATTTAAGATCACATAACACCAGTAATAAAAGAGTATCCAGCTATTATTGTGGCATTGCAGTGCTAGTTTCCCTTCTTGAGAATAATGTGTACTGCATATCCAATTCTGCATATTGGATGCCAATTATTTTATGTATATATATATATATATATATACACACTGTATAGCTATATATATCTATATATCTATATCTATATCTATCTATCTATCTATCTATCTATCTATCTATCTATCTATCTATCTATATATATATATATATATATTATTCAGTCTTTGGAAATCTGCTTGCACTCCAACTACAGCTATCAAAATATGTATTATTGCTCCTGCTATCCGTAAGACAAAACAAGCACTAAATTATATGCTTTCACCCTGCAGAGGAACAGGCTCATGGGGAAAAGAAAGTATTGTTATCCAAATAATTATCCATTTAGGGTGTACTGTACTAGCATCTTGCTGGCTCTCATTAAGCATTTATCAATTCCTTAGAAAGAGTACCTACTGTACAATGAAATTCCCATCAATATTTAATATAGCTTTGCCAGAAGCAGTTAATCGACTTTTTTTTACTTGCTAAAGTTATATGCTTCACATTTCCTTGATGGAAGGTCTTAGATAAAACCCTTGGTTTAATGTTTTCCCTTTTTGTTTACCTTTATTTTATTTACTGTTAGAATTATTGGGGATCAGCCACTGAGCTCTGATTGCGAGATTTTCTCCATGTTATTAACTTTAAAAGCTAAATCTGGCTCTATTGATTAAGGCATTTTGCTCACACAGGCTAATACTTTATATGACTATCAAATGATTGGGATCCTTAAATGTATGCTAGCCTTGTCAGTTGGTGACTTATTTTATTTTATATTGCATAATAAAATAATCAGCTGTGGGTTTCTTCTCTGAATTTTATTTTTCGGTCTCTTGACTTCAGCTGCTTTAGCCATTTCACATTATTCATTGAGATTGATACACTCTTGCTTTCATTTTAAACTTTTATCCCTACAGGAGCTCAGAATGAATTCACAGTATTTGCGAGACAGAACTTTATTAGAAAATTTACACTTAACATTCAAAGTGCAGTTATCGTTACCTACTCGCCATTAATAATACAGTTACCTCTGGATAGTCACTTCTCTGCCAGGACGTGTTTTTTTTTCCATATGTTCTAAAGTTTCATGAAGATGGTTATTATTGTTGCATTTTTGATTCTTTTGACCAGATTCAGAGATGTACGCAATACTGATATTTATAGAGTTGAGCGATTATCAGCCGACTGTGCACACAACAAGGTACCCTAGCAATGTTGCCCACAGTGAGGAAGCAATTGACAGTCAGGGACCATTGTGGGAGGTAACGGAGAGTGGCAATAAAAACTTGGGTGTATTTAAAGACTCCACTGTGTACGGGACACACTCAGTCTCCAACTGTGATCCCATGCACACAAAACATGGCACCAGCATCTCAATTGCTGTGGCCATTTTGCGTGACATATGGTGGCCTGGGCAGTGGTGAATTTCACATTAAGCATGTGAGGCACATGCCTAGGAGCGGCACTTGTTGGGGGCGGCCCTTGGATGCATGTTTTAGAACTATCAGACCAAAATTTACTGGTAACTGCAAACTATTTCTACTCTATTGTACTATATGGCATTGAGTGGAGTGTAAATGGGTAGGACTGCCCCTCAGGGGAAAATGCAGGTTTAGCAGAAGGGTTTCTCCAGAGAGGGCAGGCGCCAAGCACAGGGGTGGAGACTGAGGTGACCCAGTATATGCTGGGTCGATTAAACTATTATAGCTAGATAGACCTACATGAGATGATAGAAAGACCAAATGTATTTTATAAGGTTTCAGTATGGGATCCCAGCTGTCGGGATACCGGCGGTCACATGACTGACACTGGCATACCACATTGAGAATGCTGACAAGGGATGGGGTAATTATTTTATCTGTCCCCTACCCTAACCCACCTGGAGTGTAGGCTAGGGCAAAGACTTGGGG
Organism: Pseudophryne corroboree; assembly: GCF_028390025.1. Taxonomy (NCBI): domain Eukaryota; kingdom Metazoa; phylum Chordata; class Amphibia; order Anura; family Myobatrachidae; genus Pseudophryne; species Pseudophryne corroboree. The sequence continues at coordinate 221,987,003 of NC_086444.1, read as the reverse complement.
GGTGGCAGCTATGGCTAACACTAACCCTCCACCCAGAGCTGGCCCTAACCAATATGATGCCCTAGGCAAGATTTAGGCTGGTGCCACCTTGCACAGATGCTAGTTCCGCCTCTGACCCTGTACCCCTTTCCCAGCACCACCACTCCTCACAGATAGCAGTCATCATTTTGGTGCTCCTACCCCCTATATTTTAGATAAGATTAGTGTGCACATTCGGTGCGCATCCCAAAATGGTGCTTGTTCTTGCTGGAAATGGGCATGGCCACACAATAATACCCCCAGTTGAAATTGCGCCACACAATACTGCAAGTTTATTCACATTATATCATGCAATAGTGTCTCTTATTAACGTTAAAATCACACAGTAGTACCACGTTATTCCTAACAGTAGTGCCCCTTATTCACATTACACCACACCACACCATATTGCTCTTTATTCACATTAGACCACACAGTAGTTCCCTTTCTATACGTTATGCCACAAAGTAGTAGGCCTTATACACATAATGCCACATATTAGTAATGACTTTATACACATAATACACATGATACACACAATACCACACAGTAATGCCCCTTACACATATGACTCACATTATTAATGCCCATATACACGTCCCTTACACATATGCCACACAGTAGTAATGCAGAAGCTGCTTGTGCCCCTAGGTATTCCAAATGCCCTAGACATTTGCCTAGTTTTCCTATGCCTAGGGCCAGCTCTGCCCCCACTAGTGACCCCAATACTTACCTTCAGTGTGTCAGCGGTCGGTGATATATATATGTGTGTATATATATATATATATATATACATATACATACATATATATATACTCTCTCTCTCTCTCTCTATATATATATATATATATATATATATATGTGTGTGTGTGTATATATATATATATATATATACTCTGTAGGTGTATACTATCTGTACAAAGACATGCAGGGGGCTATATTAGCATGTTAGAGTGCCAAACCTGCTTGCAACACACACACACACACACACACACACACACACACACACACACACACACACACATATATATATATATATATATATATATATATATATACAGGTTGAGTATCCCTTATCCAAAATGCTTGGGACCAGAGGTATTTTGGATATCGGATTTTTCCGTATTTCGGAATAATTGCATAACATAATGAGATATCATGGTGATGGGACCTAAATCTAAGCACAGAATGCATTTATGTTTCATATACACCCTATACACACAGCCTGAAGGTAATTTTAGCCAATATTTTTTATAACTTTGTGCATTAAACAAAGTGTGTCTACATTCACACAATGCATTTATGTTTCATTTACACCTTATACACACAGCCTGAAGGTCATTTAATACAATATTTTTAATACGTTTGTGTATTAAACAAAGTTTGTGTACATTGAGCCGTCAAAAAACAAAGGTTTCACTATCTCACTCTCATTCAAAAAGTCTGTATTTCGGAATATTCCGTATTTCGGAATATTTGGATAAGGGATACTCAACCTGTATATATATACTAAACTTGCCTCCAGGCAAATGATCAGGTAGTGGGCTGTAGTTATAGGAAGCAGAGCTGCCAGCCAGTGGAGTAGGAAATTACAGCAGCTGCCAAGAATAAAAGCCAGGACAAGTGTACAGCTCGCAATTCATGGGTCTTTTAAATGGGAAGAGCCAATTGCCAAAGAAGGTATGGCTCAAATACCAGGCCGCCGCAACAGCTCCGTTACATGAAAAAAAAAAAATTTGGTCTGTCGGAGTGGGATGGGGGTGGGGGTTCTGGGTACTCAGAATCCCCCCTGCATTTGCTAGTGCCCATGGAAGCTATACTACTTAGTAAATATGCATGAATAATTAAAAATAAAGGAAATATTATAATTCATTACTTTTTTATTATTAGATTAAATTGGCAATCATCAATTGAAGGCTTATAACAAACCAATGAAAATAATAAAATTAGGCAGAGGAGGGCAGCCATTACTGTTGTGTCTAGGAGCGGCCTCACCCCTAAATCCGCCCCTGTACCTGGGCAGTCGATTATTGAAGGATCTGCAACAACGGATTTGTACAATATACGTAAGCAGGTGCTTGGATTTGTGATGCTGCCAACATTTCTAGTGGTTACAGTATTAGCATATTTGCGCACATCTACTGCACTCGCCACAGGTTCTATTCCCACTTTATGGGTGTCGTGGACATCCACGAGTGGGAATAGTCCTGTTGTGCCAGTATTCCGGCTGCCAGCATTGGTAGCTGTCGGGATTCCGGAGCCGGTATCCTGACCACCGGGATCCTGACGGCTGGCAAATTAAACATATGCCCTGTACATACTGCACATCAGGCCCTTTGTTAGTAAGTAAAATAACACCTAATTTTTAGATTATAATATTATTTGCAGACGTCTTAAACAATAATAAGCTACAAATATTTTCATTAGAACAGTAAAAATTGACACTGCCATTGGAAGTTTTTATATTGAAGTCATTTTTTTTTTCAATTAAATACTTGCTTAATACATTAGTGACATGAAAATTGGGACATTGGTTTTATGTTCCTTTAATATTTAAAGATATTTTCTATGAGTCAAACAATTTGAAAATGTTCTTCAAAATGTTTTTGACTGGCTGTACACTCTGTACTCTTTGGTAGCTTGCTATGGGAATACCAAAAATATTTCAGAATGGTGGTGTGACTGTGCTCAGTGACCAACAATGAAGCTCTCAATTCTGGCTTCAGGTACTGAAATTGAACCTGAACTGGAGAACATCCACTGAGGATTAATTTATCCAGAGAACCTCAAAACTGAGATTTGTTTCATTATGCCTGGGTAGTGAAACTTGGATGAATTATGAGATAATGAGTTAAGCAGAATTAGAATGTTTAAGAAGTGGTTCCCAAGATGTATGATATGCCAGCACACAGATGACAACCTGTTTCAATTTTTTTTTGCTTTACTTTAATATGAAATTCTAATGCACAAATAATCCAAGTTGTGTATATTCAATTTATTTGAAAAAGTTAAACCTTTTAATACTAAATTGTTATGTGTCCTGGCACACTGGGTGGTACAAAAACTCATAGTTCAAACAAGTAATGCCTGTATAAGCGGGGGAGGAGGGGGGTGGTTTCCGAGTACCTGGAAACCCCCCTGATGAGCAGAGTTTTCTATTTTAAGAAGGATACAGCTTTGTCCCCGTTTCAGCAAAAGTCGCGATCCTGGAGCTGCAGCAGCATCAGAGAGCTGTGGAGCTCTCTGCTAACAGAATGTCCTAGGGAGCTGCTGGCTGCGCATGCTCATCCATCCTCACACTGCTGCCCTTCTGCTCCCAGTCCCTGGTGGATCGCTTATAACACTGTATATGTAAGTTTGAAGTCTGTGTTAATGTGTGTATTTGTATGTTTGCATGTATGTATGTATGTATGTATGTATGTATGTATGTATGTATGTGTGTTTGTGTATGTGCACTGGCGTATGTACAGTATGTACAGTATTTATGTATGTATGTGTGCTTGTGTATGTATATATGAATATGTGTTATATATGTATGTATGTATGTATGTATGTATGTGTGTTTGTGTGTGTGCACTGGCACATGTACAGTATGTACAGTATTTATGTATGTATGTGTGCTTGTGTATGTAAAGTATATATGCATATGTGTTATATATGTATGTATGTATATATATATATATATATATATATACACACAAACAACAGGTAGGCAGCACTCCAAAGACTTTCAATAAAGTTAACACCACTCCAGGAAGTGTTTAAAACGTTTCATGTATTTCTTCATTTTGTCAAGGAATAAATGTACAAATCAAACATTGCTTACCTAAATAGTGTCTCACCCTCTGTGCTCCCGCCTGCGGTCAACCCAGTCCGACAGATGGCGTGGTGATGTCACTGAAGTGTGCCGCAACCCCTACTCTCCAATGCTGTCTGCCCAGGGGTCTGGGTCTGGTTGCTAGGTGCCCATCACCATAGTGACCAGTGTGTAAACAAACATATGTCATATGGCGTTCTATGACAAATACATGAATAGATTATAAACTGAATGGTGGGCAACTAATACTTATGAAATATAAAAAACAGGGGCACGTACCATACTAAATACACAGTGTAAGCATTATTCATGCTTACTAAAATCTTTAGGTTATATAACTACTAAAGAAAATATAGGTGCTGACTGGAGGGAAGAATACTGCACTAATGCACATTAATTATAAAAAAAACCCAATTTAGCGACAAATATTCATTAAGTCCATAGGGTTGCAATGTCTGCAATATTTGAATCCATTTGGCTTCCTTTCTAAGAAGGATATTCCCTCTGTTGCCACCCTTTATCGATGCCGGCACATGATCAATCATTTTGTATTTAAGGCTAGCTAAATTATGGCCCATCAATTTAAAGTGCCTAGCCATGGGCTGATCTTCATTTTTGCCTTCCAAAGCATGACGAATAGACATCCTGTAGGTTGCCATCCATTCTTTAAATTGGCAAGTGGTTTTACCTACATACAGGGATCCACACAAACACTTCATGTAATAAATTACATATTTAGAAGTACAGGTAAGTGGATAATGAATCTTGTATTTTTTGCCAATCCTAGAGTGTGTGAAACAATCACCTGTCAAGATATCTGCAGGTAAAGCAGCCCAAGCATCTATAATTGTCCGCTTACCTGCTCAAAAAATGTACTGGCAAATAAGGCTTGAGATAAGTGATGTCATTTTGGACCTTCAGATTCTTGAGCTTTTTCCCTCTTCTGTGTCCAATCATAAATTTATTTTCTTTCAAGGCTGGTAGAGAAGGGTCCGAATTTACTAATGGCCAGAAGGTTTTTGCTACTTTATTAATATGTTTGCTGGCAGTATAAAATTCAGTGATCTAAATCAATGAATTTGGAGCTTCTTTTTTGGTTGTTACATGTAGAATTTGATTTCTGGGAATCGCCAATACATTGTCTCTGTTTTTTTTCAAAGCTACTGGATTATATCCTCTAGTGATGAATTTTAACATAACTAGGTCCATTTGTTTTTTTGGCTTCACCAATATCACTGCAAATCCTCAGCACTCTCAGAAACTGAGAGAACGGTAGCACCTGTTTTAACACTTCAGGGTGATAGCTGTTGGCTGAAAGGAGTGTATTTCTATTGGTGTCTCTGTAGTACACTGTAGTGAAAAACTGATTGTTAACCAGAGATATTGACAAGTCCAAGTAATGTATAGTAGAGTTGCTGATGGCGTATGTAAATTTGATACATTCATCTGCAGAGTTGATATACTCCATTGCTGAAATAAACTGTGTCTCAGTACCAGATCATAAGATGAAAATGTCACCTACAGTATGTACCTTAGATAACATTTGATGTTGCCAGATATAGCCAAGTTGGTAAAGAGCAGATCTTGTTCTAATGCAAACATGAAGGTGTTTGCAAAGCTTGGGGCCACACATGACCCCATGGCACCCCCAAGCTTTTGAATGTAAAATTTCCCGTTGAATAAAAAATACTTTCGGGTAAGGCTTAACTCAAGTAAAGGCAGAAAAAAGACAATGTCAGGGTCTTCATATCTTGGATTGTTAGTTAACAATTGTCTGGTTGCTATCAGACATCTCCCATGTGGGATGCTGGTATACAAACTAACAATGTCAATTGTACCCATCCAAAAGCTGCCTAGTAATGGAAGATGTTCCTGTAACTTTATAATGAAAGTAGTGTCCTTCAAAAATATCCATTTTTCCTGGACCACAGGTTGTAGAGAAAAGTCCAAATATTGTAGTAAAGGGAATTTCTGGCCAAAAATCATTGGCCTTTCAGCAGTAATACTGGGGTTTTTGTGCAATTTGGGTAACGTGTAAAGTAGCGGTACCATCTGGAAGTCCATTGTTAAACTATCGCATATTTTCTGTGAAATTATGTTGTTGGTGACTGCTGTTGCCAGCAATTCCTCAAGTTCCTTCTTATATTTTCCAGTTGGATCCTGTGGTAACCGACCATACACGTCAAGATCTTCTAATTGGCAATAAACCTCAGCTTTATATGTCAATACATCTTGCACGACGATGCCGCCACCCTTGTCCGCTGATTTGATAGTAATATCTTTGCGCTTAGCCAAGTTGTTTAATGCTAGTCTTTCCCCATTTGACAATTTTTTACCGGATGTATTTGACATTTTTTAAAATTTTTCAATAGTTTTGTTCAAATGTTGTGTGTAACTTTTGATTAATATATTGGTTGAAGGTGGATCAAAGCTGGACTTTTTTAGGAATGGTAGCTCCTTTTTGTATACAGTTGCTTCCGTTCCAAAGTGTTCCTTGGGATGAAGATTTCTATTTAAACAATATAAATCCACTTTGCCACTGAGTTCATCTGGGGGATTAGTAGGCACAAAAGACAGGCCTTTATTTTAAATGACCAACTCATCAAGGGATGTGAGGATAATTTAAAAACTATGTTTTCTTTTGGGTGGTCTTTTTTGTTTTCCTCGCCCACTGGCCACCTCTTCTTGTGAAAGTTCTTCTTGAAGGCCTGCTTTCACCCTTGTTCTCACCCCTAAAGTGGGCTTAGATGATTGAGATGGTCCGACTCCAGAGGGATTATCACTCTCACTTGCGGAGGAAGCTCCTGTGTTGGAAACACCAGTATTGAATCAATGTTTTTTGTTAGAATGTCTGGAATTTCTTGCAAAGGTTCTAAAACAGCATTGTTTGTTGTTAACCCATGCATAAACATTGTATTCATCATAATCCTGATCCACTGTAACTCTCTTTTCTTCTTGAAGGCGATCAGATCAGTTTTGTATTTTTCTATTTGCGTAGCTAGCTGTTCTAGCCAATTGGTATTGGAATCTTTTTCTAAACACTTAAGGGATTCCTTTTCCAGCTTCACTATATTCTCTCTTGTGACCTTTAGTTCTCTCGCTGACTCCTCTATGACCAAAAGGATAATGTCATATGAGCATTTATTGAGAACCACAGCCCAATGTTTGCAGAATTCCAAATAATCAGAGAGGCTTACTCCATGCAAAAAGTAGTCTTTTTCACAATTATAGCAATTGTTGAAATGTTTGTTCTGCAGATGTGATCTCACCTCCTGCTTGATCCATATTTTCCTTAAATAGAATTCCATCAGCATCTGAATCCGAAAAGCTGAGAGTTGCACCCGCCAATAAACTGATGCTTGAAAAACCACTCACTTTGCTTGTTTCAGGTTGAACAGCCATAATCCCAGACAAATGTAAAAGCAACGGTTGAAAATTCCTTTGCCACTGGTGATCCCAATAAGCTCCACGCTGGTGCCTTGACTTGATCAGACGATCGTGAAATATATAAAGACAGATTGTCCGGCACTCATTATACAATATAACATGCTGGGGTGCCGGCTGATAAAGTAATATGCAGACAACAGGTAGGCAGCACTCCACAGACTTTCAATAAAGTTAACACCACTCCAGGAAGTGTTTCCAATGGTTCATGTAATTCTACATTTTGTCAAGGAATAAACTTACAAATCAAACAATGTGCCCGTTTTTCGTATTTTATGAGTACTAGTTGCCCGCCATTCAGTTTCCAATCTACACATGTATTTGTCATAGGATACCATATGTTTTTTTACACACTGGTCACTATGGCGATGGGCACCTAGCAACCAGACCCCTGGGCAGACAGCATCGGATCGTCAACATTGCGGCGTACCTCAGTGACGTCACAGCACCATCTGCCAGACTGGGTTGACTGTGGGTGGGAGCACAGAGGGTGAGACACTATTTAGGTAAGCAATGTTTAATTTGTACGTTTATTCCTTCACAAAATGTAGAAATACATGAAACATCGGAAACACTTCCTGGAGTGGTGTTAACTTTATTGAAAGTTTGCGAGTGCTGCCTACCTGCTGTCTGCATATTACTTTATCAGCCATGCACCCCAACATGTTGTATTGTATAATGAGAGCCAATCATTGTATAATGAGAGCCAGACAATCTGTCTATCTATATATAGCTATTTATATCTATCTATCTATCTATCTATCTATCTATCTATCTATATATATACATATATATATATATATATATATATATATAGTGGAGGAGGTCCGGCATTCACATAACCTTAAGTAACTTGATCCGGTGCCAGCATAAAACAGCATTCAGAAATATCATCCAGGATGCGGCACTCAGGATATGGTCACGGAATAACAATAATGGCAGCAAACCACAGGTTCAACGTTTCAGTTTATCAACTGTTTTCAAGAGCATAACACACACCACACAATCTTACCTTAGTATACCCATCACCATGTGAATCAATGCAGCTCCTTTAGTGGCATAATGACATCACTGGACGCGACGGAGGCGTGGTGACATCATCTGATACGGACTGACCAGGGGCAGCGGCAGCTGCATTGATTCACATAGTGATGGTGCTGGGTATATTAAGGTAAGATTGTGTGGTGTTTGTTATGCTCTTGAAAACAGTTGATAAACCTTGATTTGCTGCCATTATCATTATTCAGTGACCTTATCCTGAGTGCCGCATCCTGGATTATATATATATATATTTATATTGTACACATACATGCACATATACATACACATCCACGGAAACCCCCCTAGCTAAATCCTGTGTTTGCCCCTGTTGGGTGTATTTTTTAGAAATTTCACATAGCTAAAAATTATGGCAAAGAGAGTTATACTACTATACCTAGTATCTTGTCATAGGAGTATTTATAATGGGTGCAGGTTTTGCAGTACACTCAGGCCCTGTGTCCAGGGGAGCTCCACACTGCACACCATGCATCCAGATTATATTTTTCTTGTGACAGAAGTGGGCCCCTGTTCCTCTGCGATGTCATCTTCCCAGTGACATCTTCGGGAAAATGGCGCTCCACACTGAAAGCAAAACTCTGGCACTCTGCCTTTGCTTTCATGTGCCATCTTCCCACAATTCACTTTAAAGTTGGTGCCGCAGATCAGGAGGGACCCGCTTGCTAGCACAAGATAAGGTAAAGTAGTGGGGGAAGGCATCTGCTGAGAGGAGGTATCTCCTGAGAGGAAGAATAAATACACCCCTGTATCACATCTTTAAGAACTTTCTTCTACTGTCCTCTTTTACTAAATACTACATGTACGGTATTGAAGGAGAACTAAAGCCACTACAATTATATATATATATATATATATATATATATAAAATATAAGTATGTGCTTAAGTTATAAAATACTGTATATAAAAACAGGAAATGCTTTAGGGCTGATTCTAAGTTGCATACAAAGTGTCTGTAGTTGTGGGCAGCCACAGAAACTAGGTTAACCACTTTATGCAAATGCAAGAATCCGTAGAGTTAATGTGGGGGTCCGTGCGGGGGCATATTGAGGGTAGAGGGTGTCCCTAGGCACAACAGTAATGGCCACCCCTTAAATGCCTAATTTTATTATTTTTATTGATTGGTTTGTCATAAGCCCTCATTTGATAATAGCCAATTTAATATAATAATTTAATAAAAAGCCAGTAACTATGATTTTTTTTAAATTTTTTATTATGTATACATATTTACTAAGTGGGACAGCTTACAGAGGCAGTATGTGCATGTCCTACCCATTTACATTCCATTCAACTTGGCACATGGTGCAGTACAGTGGAAATATCTTGCAGTTACTGGTACTTTTTGTGCTGATGTTACCAACTCAAGCATCCAAGTGCCGTAACTGCCCCACCCCTCCCAATTAGTGCCACCCCTAGGCACATGCCTAATGTGCCTAATGGAAATTTCATCACTGGGTCTGTGTGTCTACAATTGTTGTCCATTGTTTTTATGCCACCCACTGAATCATTAGTAGCAGCACTTGCACCAGCCCCATACTAAGTGCAAAATGACTTGCACAAAACTTAATTAGTGGCGTATTGTTAATGGATGCATGGTGTGCTGAGCACACAAGACCCTGGGTCCAGAGTCATCCACACCACTCACCGTGCACCCATATAGTTTAAAACTTACCTCTCTGAAGCCCACATCGACAGTGGCAGTGCTGCACAAATCCCTGGAAATTGGTGTGGTGGTCATTTTCCCAGCGATTTGTGCGTGTCCTGTAGAAAAATCATCAGAAAAATACCAGTGTACTACATTCCTGGAGACCTGCTCATAGCCAGTAAACTCTTGCACACCAGAGTCTACTCACTTGCGCCGCTGGCTTTAGAGGAGTAGGCCTGGATGGAGACTGCACATTGCCCCCTCCTCTTTAAATATTCCTCTGCTTAAGATACATACCCCCAACATTCCCATGACATTCCTACAAGATAGGATGGTTCTGTGCGAGTCTACAGCTGTGAAAAATGAAGAGTGAAAATGGCCATGCACAGCCCTGCACAGCATCAAAACACCCCTAAAAATGTCATCTCTTGTATCATTTCACTAAGCTCACTTTTTATCTTTGGAAATGTGGGTGCTCTGGTGAGCCTTCTACATTAAATGGAACATCCTGATGGCCCAACTCTTCCCATTGGCTATTGCATATTTCATCATTGTAAATGTATACTTTGGTTTACTTTGGTGGACATATAAGTGCAATGTTCTTCCCCGCTATCAACTTTGGTTTATGGATGGATGGAGCCACTCTGTGATGCTGTAATTTATGTCTGAACAGCAGAGCTGATAATGTTTCCCATGTGTACATTTTAATGGACTACAAAATAATCTGCAGATACAGTACTTGGATGTATGACTGAATGCTTAAGTAGCTCAAAAATATGTCCAAAGAAATACCGTAGTATTGTGCTACAAGACCTTCATATAACTTAATGCTTAATTCTTGATTGTAAGTAACTGCACAGGGTCTGTGCAATTCCATGTCATTAAAATTCAGCAGCAATGGGAGGCGTCTATAGGAGATAGATGCCTCCTGTTAGCATTTGCAAGATCCAAGTGCTTCACCTAAGGAAGCAGTCTTGGACCACCATTGCAGCCATCGTGACCACAAGTCACGATTCACAATGATTTCAGGCACCGGCCAGCCTGTGTAAGCTGAAGCTAACTCAGGCTACCACTCGGATACAGGATCCGATGACTCAGACCCTGGACATGCCACATCACAGGGGTGTGTCTCTCCTATTTTGAAGACTGGTGCTGCTCGCACTCCACCCCCAAATGCCACAGCATGTCATTCATGCGGCAGTTAACAGGGGGCTGCAAACCATATCGCAAGACCCGTTCTGCACAAGCACATAGTGGGTCTTGTGCCTGTGCAGGCCGCCAAACATCGTATTTGTATGCAAAGCATCGGGTTTGCATACAGATATGAAATAGTGCATTAGAAATCTACAGGAAGCATCAATATTCCAGTTGACTTTATTTTTTTTTAATGTTCTTCTAAATTGTGTGATAAATCAAAGAACATTGGAAGGGCCACCTCGGAATTCATTTTTAAATCAAACTTGCCAACAAGTCTCTGCACTAATAAAGCACTCACAACAAAGCTTTCCTAAACACTTCAACCAGCCCCTCATTGTTGCAGCAGCTCAACAGAAATCAATTATAAAGATCTTCTTTCTGCTGTTTAAAATGTTCCAAATTTGAACAGTTGTTTTAGTACTTAAAAAATGTCCCCTGGGTATTCTGTTAATTAAAGTAGGTGGATGTAAACTACTAGCCAGTAAAACAATTGCTCGCTGCTGTATCTTTTATTAGAATTGCAAGGCTGCTCATACAGGAACATTTGAATCATCATTAAGGTAATAGTCTAGAGGAATGCCAATAAAATTTGTAAACAAAAGTTATTTAAAAGGAAAAAAGTGTGTTTAATACACTATATAGACACACTGGTAAAGACAATACGGTGCACCATGGCTGAACATAAAATTATCCCATGCCTTTTCTCCAAATTGTCAATAAAAGAGATAAATAAATGTACAAACATGTTGCATTGTTTCAGATTGCTAATAGAGATATATTTTATCAGTGTAATATATCATTGGACAGAGTCTTGCTCCTGCAGCCTGTTTCAAACTGTAGAGTACTGTACACACTATAAAAATGCACTGTTAATATGCACTATGCACTAATATGCACTATACTCATCAGCTAACCAATAATACAAAGAGCCAAATGTACTGAGCTTTGAAAAGTGATAAACTACACGGTGATAAAGTACCAACCAACCAGCTCCATTTTTCAAACCCAGCCTGTAACATGGCAGTTAAGAGCTGATTGGCTGGTACTTTATCACCATGAAATGTAACTCTTTTCAAGGCTCAATACATCTTTCCCATAGAGTTTAAAAAAAATGTTTCAAATTGAAACCCACTTTTATTGAATGTTCTCACAATTTTAGAGTTCACTGATCATTTGATGAATTTCAGACACTAATCTCAGCTGTTTCTAGTAGATATTGGGCAGCACAGATGGTGTAGTGGTTAGCATTCCTACATTGCAGCTCTGAGGTCTTGGGTTCCATTCCTTCCATGACCCTAACTCTATGGAGTTTGCAGTGCCCGATTACCAAATGGTCAGAGTAGGCACTATGGCCTATGGGCACCACGCCTTTCAATATTGATTTGATCTTAACAGAAATTAATACTCAAACTTTCTTAAATTGTTTCCAAAAGATAGAAAAAAAATTAATCAACTCAAAGAAACAAAAATGTTACATTAAAGACTTTATAGAGAAAATAGTGTATTAATCTAATGTATCCATTAACAATTTCCAGATCATAGACTTTTGGTTGGTAAAAATAAAAAAGGTATTAGGAAATAATTTTGCAAGTGGGGCCTTGAGATTTCGACTACCTAGAGGCCTCCAAAGGGTTTAATCTGGCACTGGGAGTTTGCATATTCTCCCCATCCTTTCTTGGGTTCCTTGTGGTACTCTGGTTTCCTCCCACACTCCGAAAATATACTGGTAGGCTAATTGGCTCTAGAGATGAGCAGGTTCGGTTCCTCGGAATCCGAACCCCCCCGAACTTCAGCCTTTTTACACGGGTCCGAGGCAGACTCGGATCTTCCCGCCTTGCTCGGCTAACCCGAGCGCGCCCGAACGTCATCATCCCGCTGTCGGATTCTCGCGAGGCTCATATTCTATCGTGAGACTCGGATTCTATATAAGGAGCCGCGCGTCGCCGCCATTTTCACACGTGCATTGAGATTGATAGGGAGAGGACGTGGCTGGCGTCCTCTCCGTTAAGAATAGATAGAGACACTTGAGTTGATTACTTAGTAATTTTGGGGAGCATTAGGAGTACTCAGAGTGCAGAGTTTTGCTGATAGTTACTAGTGACTGACCACCACCAGTTTTATTTATTATTTAATATAATCCGTTCTCTGCCTGAAAAAAAACGATACACAGTCACATACCATATCTGTGCTCAGCCTCAGTGTGCTGCATGATAATATCATCTATATGTATATCTGACTGTGCTGAGTGCTCACTGCTCACACAGCTGAATTGTGGGGGAGACTGGGGTGCAGTTATAGCAGGAGTACAGTGCACACTTTTGCTGCCAGTGTGACTGACCAGTGACCACCAGTATATTGTCTGCCTGAAAAAGTTAAACACTCCTGTGGTGTTTTTTTTATTTATTCTATAAACGCATTCTGCTGACAGTGTCCAGCAGGTCCGTCATTCATTATATTATATAAATATTTACCTGCAGTAGTGTTATATTTTTTTTGTTCATCTCTATCATCTTTATCATCTCTATATTAGCAGACGCAGTACGGTAGTCCACGGCTGTGGCTACCTCTGTGTCGTCAGTGCTCATCCATAATTGTATACTTACCTGTGGTGGGGTTTTTTTTTCTATCTTCTTCATACTAGTAGTTTAGGAGTCTGCTGACAGTGTCCAGCAGGTCCGTCATTATATTATATATACCTGCAGTAGTGATATATATATATTTTTTATATCATTATCATCTCTATACTAGCAGACGCAGTACGGTAGTCCACGGCTGTAGCTACCGTTGTGTCATCAGTGCTCGTCCATAATTGTATACCTACCTGTGGTGGGTTTTTTTTTTCTATCTTCTTCATACTAGTAGTTTAGGAGTCTGCTGACAGTGTCCAGCAGGTCCGTCATTATATTATATATACCTGCAGTAGTGATATATATATATTTTTTATATCATTATCATCTCTATACTAGCAGACGCAGTACGGTAGTCCACGGCTGTAGCTACCTCTGTGTCATCAGTGCTCGTCCATAATTGTATACCTACCTGTGGTGGGTTTTTTTTTTCTATCTTCTTCATACTAGTAGTTTAGGAGTCTGCTGACAGTGTCCAGCAGGTCCGTCATTATATTATATATACCTGCAGTAGTGATATATATATATTTTTTATATCATTATCATCTCTATACTAGCAGACGCAGTACGGTAGTCCACGGCTGTAGCTACCTCTGTGTCATCAGTGCTCGTCCATAATTGTATACCTACCTGTGGTGGTTTTTTTTTTTCTATCTTCTTCATACTAGTAGTTTAGGAGTCTGCTGACAGTGTCCAGCAGGTCCGTCATTATATTATATATACCTGCAGTAGTGATATATATATATTTTTTATATCATTATCATCTCTATACTAGCAGACGCAGTACGGTAGTCCACGGCTGTAGCTACCTCTGTGTCGTCAGTGCTCGTCCATAATTGTATACCTACCTGTGGTGGTTTTTTTTTTTCTATCTTCTTCATACTAGTAGTTTAGGAGTCTGCTGACAGTGTCCAGCAGGTCCGTCATTATATTATATATACCTGCAGTAGTGATATATATATATTTTTTATATCATTATCATCTCTATACTAGCAGACGCAGTACGGTAGTCCACGGCTGTAGCTACCTCTGTGTCGTCAGTGCTCGTCCATAATTGTATACCTACCTGTGGTGGTTTTTTTTTTTCTATCTTCTTCATACTAGTAGTTTAGGAGTCTGCTGACAGTGTCCATCAGGTACGTCATTATATTATATATACCTGCAGTAGTGATATATATATATTTTTTATATCATTATCATCTCTATACTAGCAGACGCAGTACGGTAGTCCACGGCTGTAGCTACCTCTGTGTCGTCAGTGCTCGTCCATAATTGTATACCTACCTGTGGTGGTTTTTTTTTTCTATCTTCTTCATACTAGTAGTTTAGGAGTCTGCTGACACTGTCCAGCAGGTCCGTCATTATATTATATATACCTGCAGTAGTGATATATATATTTTTTTTATATCATTATCATCTCTATACTAGCAGACGCAGTACAGTAGTCCATGGCTGTAGCTACCTCTGTGTCATCAGTGCTCATCCAGAATTGTATACCTACCTGTGGTGGGGTTTTTTTTTCTATCTTCTTCATACTAGTAGTTTAGGAGTCTGCTGACAGTGTCCAGCAGATCCGTCATTATATTATATATACCTGCAGTAGTGATATATATATATATTTTTTATATCATTATCATCTCTATATTAGCAGACGCAGTACGGTAGTCCACGGCTGTAGCTACCTCTGTGTCGTCAGTGCTCGTCCATAATTGTATACCTACCTGTGGTGGTTTTTTTTTTCTATCTTCTTCATACTAGTAGTTTAGGAGTCTGCTGACAGTGTCCAGCAGGTCCGTCATTATATTATATATACCTGCAGTAGTGATATATATATATTTTTTATATCATTATCATCTCTATACTAGCAGACGCAGTACGGTAGTCCACGGCTGTAGCTACCTCTGTGTCGTCAGTGCTCGTCCATAATTGTATACCTACCTGTGGTGGGTTTTTTTTTTCTATCTTCTTCATACTAGTAGTTTAGGAGTCTGCTAACAGTGTCCAGCAGGTCCGTCATTATATTATATATACCTGCAGTAGTGATATATATATTTTTTTATATCATTATCATCTCTATACTAGCAGACGCAGTACGGTAGTCCACGGCTGTAGCTACCTCTGTGTTGTCAGTCACTCATCATCCATAAGTATACTAGTATCCATCCATCTCCATTGTTTACCTGAGGTGCCTTTTAGTTGTGCCTATTAAAATATGGAGAACAAAAATGTTGAGGTTCCAAAAATAGGGAAAGATCAAGATCCACTTCCACCTCGTGCTGAAGCTGCTGCCACTAGTCATGGCCGAGACGATGAAATTCCATCAACGTCGTCTGCCAAGGCCGATGCCCAATGTCATATTACAGAGCATGTAAAATCCAAAACACAAAAGATCAGTAAAAAAAGGACTCAAAAATCTAAAATAAAATCGTCGGAGGAGAAGCGTAAACTTGCCAATATGCCATTTACCACACGGAGTGGCAAGGAACGGCTGAGGCCCTGGCCTATGTTCATGACTAGTGGTTCAGCTTCACATGAGGATGGCCTCTCGCTAGAAAAATGAAAAGACTTAAGCTGGCAAAAGCACAGCAAAGAACTGTGCGTTCTTCGAAATCACAAATCCACAAGGAGAGTCCAATTGTGTCGGTTGCGATGCCTGACCTTCCCAACACTGGACGTGAAGAGCATGCGCCTTCCACCATTTGCACGCCCCCTGTAAGTGCTGGAAGGAGCACCCGCAGTCCAGTTCCTGATAGTCAGATTGAAGATGTCAGTGTTGAAGTACACCAGGATGAGGAGGATATGGGTGTTGCTGGCGCTGGGGAGGAAATTGACAAGGAGGATTCTGATGGTGAGGTGGTTTGTTTAAGTCAGGCACCCGGGGAGACACCTGTTGTCCGTGGGAGGAATATGGCCATTGACATGCCTGGTGAAAATACCAAAAAAATCAGCTCTTCGGTGTGGAAGTATTTCAACAGAAATGCGGACAACAGGTGTCAAGCCGTGTGTTGCCTTTGTCAAGCTGTAATAAGTAGGGGTAAGGACGTTAACCACCTCGGAACATCCTCCCTTATACGTCACCTGCAGCGCATTCATCATAAGTCAGTGACAAGTTCAAAAACTTTGGGCGACAGCGGAAGCAGTCCACTGACCAGTAAATCCCTTCCTCTTGTAACCAAGCTCACGCAAACCACCCCACCAACTCCCTCAGTGTCAATTTCCTCCTTCCCCAGGAATGCCAATAGTCCTGCAGGCCATGTCACTGGCAATTCTGACGAGTCCTCTCCTGCCTGGGATTCCTCCGATGCATCCTTGCGTGTAACGCCTACTGCTGCTGGCGCTGCTGTTGTTGCTGCTGGGAGTCGATGGTCATCCCAGAGGGGAAGTCGTAAGACCACTTTTACTACTTCCACCAAGCAATTTACTGTCCAACAGTCCTTTGCGAGGAAGATGAAATATCACTGCAGTCATCCTGCTGCAAAGCGGATAACTGAGGCCTTGGCATCCTGGGCGGTGAGAAACGTGGTTCCGGTATCCATCATTACTGCAGAGCCAACTATAGACTTGTTTGAGGTACTGTGTCCCCGGTACCAAATACCATCTAGGTTCCATTTCTCTAGGCAGGCGATACCGAAAATGTACACAGACCTCAGAAAAAGACTCACCAGTGTCCTAAAAAATGCAGTTGTACCAAATGTCCACTTAACCACGGACATGTGGACAAGTGGAGCAGGGCAGACTCAGGACTATATGACTGTGACAGCCCACTGGGTAGATGTATTGACTCCCGCCGCAAGAACAGCAGCGGCGGCACCAGTAGCAGCATCTCGCAAACGCCAACTCTTTCCTAGGCAGGCTACGCTTTGTATCACCGCTTTCCAGAATACGCACACAGCTGAAAACCTCTTACGGCAACTGAGGAAGATCATCGCAGAATGGCTTACCCCAATTGGACTCTCCTGTGGATTTGTGGCATCGGACAACGCCAGCAATATTGTGTGTGCATTAAATATGGGCAAATTCCAGCACGTCCCATGTTTTGCACATACCTTGAATTTGGTGGTGCAGAATTATTTAAAAAAACGAGAGGGGCGTGCAAGAGATGCTGTCGGTGGCCAGAAGAATTGCGGGACACTTTCGGCGTACAGGCACCACGTACAGAAGACTGGAGCAACACCAAAAACGCCTGAACCTGCCCTGCCATCATCTGAAGCAAGAAGTGGTAACGAGGTGGAATTCAACCCTCTATATGCTTCAGAGGTTGGAGGAGCAGCAAAAGGCCATTCAAGCCTATACAACTGAGCACGATATAGGAGGTGGAATGCACCTGTCTCAAGCGCAGTGGAGAATGATTTCAGCGTTGTGCAAGGTTCTGCAACCTTTTGAACTTGCCACACGTGAAGTCAGTTCAGACACTGCCAGCCTGAGTCAGGTCATTCCCCTCATCAGGCTTTTGCAGAAGAAGCTGGAGACATTGAAGGAGGAGCTAACACTGAGCGATTCCGCTAGGCATGTGGGACTTGTGGATGGAGCCCTTAATTCGCTTAACAAGGATTCACGGGTGGTCAATCTGTTGAAATCAGAGCACTACATTTTGGCCACCGTGCTCGATCCTAGATTTAAAACCTACGTTGTATCTCTCTTTCCGGCAGACACAAGTCTGCAGGGGTTCAAAGAACTGCTGGTGAGAAAATTGTCAAGTCAAGCGGAACGCGACCTGTCAACATCTCCTCCTTCACATTCTCCCGCAACTGGGGGTGCGAGGAAAAGGCTCAGAATTCCGAGCCCACCCGCTGGCGGTGATGCAGGGCAGTCTGGAGCGACTGCTGATGCTGACATCTGGTCCGGACTGAAGGACCTGACAACGATTACGGACATGTCGTCTACTGTCACTGCATATGATTCTCTCACCATTGAAAGAATGGTGGAGGATTATATGAGTGACCGCATCCAAGTAGGCATGTCAGACAGTCCGTACGTATACTGGCAGGAAAAAGAGGCTATTTGACGGCCCTTGCACAAACTGGCTTTATTCTACCTAAGTTGCCCTCCCACAAGTGTGTGCTCCGAAAGAGTGTTTAGGGCCGCCGCTCACCTTGTCAGCAATCGGCGTACGAGGTTACTTCCAGAAAATGTGGAGAAGATGATGTTCATTAAAATGAATTATAATCAATTCCTCCATGGAGACATTCACCAGCAGCAATTGCCTCCACAAAGTACACAGGGAGCTGTGATGGTGGATTCCAGTGGGGACGAATTGATAATCTGTGAGGAGGGGGATGTACACGGTGATGAATTGGAGGATGATGATGAGGTGGACATCTTGCCTCTGTAGAGCCAGTTTGTGCAAGGAGAGATTAATTGCTTCTTTTTTGGTGGGGGTCCAAACCAACCCGTCATTTCAGTCACAGTCGTGTGGCAGACCCTGTCACTGAAATGATGGGTTGGTTAAAGTGTGCATGTCCTGTTTATACAACATAAGGGTGGGTGGGAGGGCCCAAGGACAATTCAATCTTGCACCTCTTTTTTCTTTCATTTTTCTTTGCGTCATGTGCTGTTTGGGGAGTGTTTTTTGGAAGGGCCATCCTGCGTGACACTGCAGTGCCACTCCTAGATGGGCCAGGTGTTTGTGTCGGCCACTTGGGTCGCTGAGCTTAGTCATCCTGCGACCTCGGTGCAAATTTTAGGACTAAAAATAATATTGTGAGGTGTGAGGTGTTCAGAATAGACTGAAAATGAGTGGAAATTATGGTTATTGAGGTTAATAATACTTTGGGATCAAAATGACCCCCAAATTCTATGATTTAAGCTGTTTTTTAGGGTTTTTTGAAAAAAACACCCGAATCCAAAACACACCCGAATCCGACAAAAAAAATTCGGTGAGGTTTTGCCAAAACGCGTTCGAACCCAAAACACGGCCACGGAACCGAACCCAAAACCAAAACACAAAACCCGAAAAATTTCCGGTGCACATCTCTAATTGGCTCCCAACAAAAATAACTCTCACATGTGTGTGCTTGTGGTAGGGAATTTAGGGTTAGATTTATCAAAGATTAGAGAAAGAGATAAAGTGCTAATCAATCAGTGTAATTTTATAGGCAGTGTTTGAAAAATGTAAGGAGCTGATTGGTTGGTACTTTATCTCCACTTTAATTTTCTCCAAGCTTTGATAACTTCTCCATTTACTTGTGTTCACTAATTCACATTGATTCATAATCGTATACTGCTGATTATTTGAATTACAAGTTCAAATTATATATCTTCCCTGGAGCTTTGCAACTACTTTCAGGTCTGTACAGCTATTGCATTTTTAATTTCAATGGCCACATTGTGTTTATCGTCTGCTGAAGTGCAGTAGATTATTGGGAATTTAGGACTCATATCATAGTGATTCTCTTGACTGTACAAAATATTGCAGCTACACAGTAGTTTCCTTACTTGTGTTTAAATGGGCTTATTAGATGGTTAACATTTAAGGAAATTCGTTTTAGCACCCTTTAGTGTTCTGGTATGCCTACAATAAACCAAGTTAACAAAATGAGAGGAGAATAATAATAATAATAATAATAATAATAATATACACCTATGTAGCAAAGAAGATTGGTTCACAGCAGCACAACTTCTTCCCCCCTGCAGAGGCATTCCATTTTTGGTTGCTCATGTCATGTGCCAATAATTAGTACTTCATAGTCTTTTATACAGGGGGCTTGTTTTTCACATGTACTGTACAAAGCACTGTGCAATAGAAATATTCCAAAAGGCAATAACGAGATATGTAATAAGCACAGTCCGATACAGAAATCCTTCGCTAACTCGCATGATTCATTTGGATCATGAATGAGACTTGGATGCAGTAATTTCAGAAAAAAAGAACAATTCAATTCTGTGTTCTTCAAGTGTAGCTTAGATTTTGTAGCAATATTTTTACTATTTCCCCCAAATTCTCAGCTGGACCCATAATCCCATTTCTACAGAAGCATTTTACATAGGCAACTTAAACCCCTCCCCCCAAAAAAACAAACAAAAAAAAAACAGAATGTGGGTGTGCAGCTCTGTGTGTGACATATATATATATATGAGCAACATATGCACTAATACTGGTACATAAATCCTCTTTTTCCCCCTCTTTTTTATTTAGTGAGATGTGATGCACAGGTGCAGTATACAGTATTTGGTTCATACTGTAGGACATGTGGGCCAGCCTAGACATAAATTGTTTAACAATAGGTGTTTAACGCAGGCGCAGCACAGTTTTTGTTTTGCACTGTAGAGCATCTTACTACTTCATATCATGTTCTGGCTCAGACCCCATGCATCATGCGCTATGTGGTGGAAAAATTATAGATAAATGAGGACACATCTGTAGAAAAGTATTGCATGGATGATAGGTTTCATAATCGCATATTACTTTAAGGGTCTACATACTGTATTAAGGCAAATATAGGAGGAAGAGCAGGTCATTTTCTGGGCAAGTCTGTGTGATGAGTCAATGCTGAGTGAGGGAATTATTTCTCCACAAATTCGGTCAACAGGTGTCAAGCCATCTGTTGCCTTTGTCAATCCATAATAAGTAGGGGTAAGGATGTTAACCACCTAGGAACATCCTCCATTATACGTCACCTGCAGCGCATTCATCATAAGTCATTGTCAAGTTCAGAAACTTTGGTTAATAGAGTAAGCAGTCCACTGACACCTAAATTATGTGGTTTGTTTGAATAGTATTTCTCTGTGATGAGGAGCATGAAGGGTAAATCTGGGGATAAGGACGACATCTTGCCACTTTAGAGCCAGTCTGTGCAAGGAGAGATTAATTGCTTCAATTTTGGTGGGAGCCCAAACAAACCAATCATTGCAGCCACAGTCGTGTGGCAGACCCTGTTGCTGAAATGGTTGGTTTGTTAAAGTGTGCATGTCCTGTTTATACAACATAAGGGTGGGAGGGTCCAAGGGCCCAAGGATAATTCACTCTTGCATGTCTATTCTTTGCCACATCATTTTAGGGGTGCTACCCTATATGGGGTACTGCCCCTCTGCCCTATGAGTCCAGGGGTGCTGCCTCACTGCCATTTAAGTCCAGGGGTGCTGCTACCTGTCTGCTGTGCTGATTAATTCTCCAGGAGTGCTTTCTATGCTGTATAAATCCAGGGGTGCTGCTGTTTAATTCCAGGGGTGCTGCTGTACTGGATCCTAGGTTTAAATGAAAGCATAGAGCAGATATGAATCAAGCTTCAACATCACAAACAGATTTGTGAAAACTAGCCACGAAGGTTGAAATGGAAATTTCCGAAGTGTTTTTAAATAAAGTGGGTAGAGACCACATTTCTGGCCAAAGTCAGTGTGACTCAGAAGAAACTGAATCATAATCCAGTCCAACTGCCGGAGAGGTAAAAGTGATATTTTCTGCTGGAGCATTAGAGAGAGGTTCTTCTCAATAATTTCATGTAATGGACTCACTCAAATGATTGTCTCCAATTAGTCAACCTTAATTTTGATTTATTATTGATGTTCCACATTTTGGGATTATTTATTTAGAAGATGTGCATTTGCTGTACAGGGATCTTCTTTTCCTAAGGGCTGCGTAGTGTTATCGTAAGACCTCGCGGTGTTAGAAGAACAGAGTTTCAGTGATCTTGTATTGCATCAGCCTTCCATTGCAGTGCAGCACTAGATGTGTCAGGAGCTCCTGTGAGGCACAAACAGTTACTGAATAAGGGGCCTAATTCATACCTGATTGTAGCAGCAAATTTATTAGCAGATGGGCAAAACCATGTGCACTGCAGGGGGGGGCAGATATAACATGTGCAGAGAGAGTTAGATTTAGGTGGGTTCTATTTTTTCTCTGCAGTGCAAATACTGGCTGCTTTATTTTTACACTGCAATTTAGATTTCAGTTTGAACACACCCCACCCAAATCTAACTCTCTCTGCACATGTTAGATCTGCCCCCCCACCCTGTAGTGCACATGGTTTTGCCCATCTGCTAACAAATTTGCTGCTACGATCAGGTCTGAATTAGGCCCAAGGCCCAGTATGGTGTCATATGGTGGCTTACAACCAGGAAGATGTCTGACTTGCCAGACTGAGACATGCTGTGGGCACAGAGGTTAGCATTGCTTCCTCCCACAGTCCTACTTACAGTATGAACTGAGTTTGGACTCTAGAGTGGTAAGCTCCACTAGGGCAGGGGCTCTATAACAAATAAATTTACTGAACAGTCGTGCTTAGTACTTTACCGAACCCAACCGAACTCAACTTGCCCCATCTGGGGCTGCTGTGGGGGCTCAGGAGTGGCTGCTAAAACAGCTAAGGGGCTGCTTTATATAAAAATAAAATATGAATAAAATAAACAAGACATAAAGGTATGCTCACATGCCTGTAACTGGGACACACAGGGGGACCACCTGTCACTGAAATGATGGGTTTATTAAACTGTGCATGTCTTGTTTAAACAACAATGGTGAATGCCTCCCATTCACCATTGTTGTTTAAACAGGACATACAGGTATTGCCCAAGACAATTCCATCTTACACCTCTTTTTTTCTTTGCATTATGTGCTCTTCGTGGCCTATTTTTTAAAACTGCCATCCGTCTGCCACTGCAGTGATACTCCTAGATGGGCCAGGTGTTTGTGCCGCCTACTTGTGTTTCTTAGCTTAGTCATCCAGCTACCTCGGTGCAACCTTTTGGCCTAAAATCAATATTGTGAGGGGTGAGGTGTTCAGAATAGAATGCAAATGAGTGGAAATTAATGTTATTGAGGTTAATAATACCATAGGATCAAAATTACCCCCAAATTCTGTGATTTTAGCTGTTTTATTCTTTTTCCCCCCAAAAAATCATCCAGATCCAAAACCAAAACCAGAAAGGGTGGTTTTGGCAAAACCAATCCAGATACAAAACATGAGCAGGGATCCAGATCCAAAACCAAAACACAAAACCCGAAAAGTGTCCACCACACATCTCTGATTGTAGGCCCTAAGAAAAAAAGTTTGTAAGGGCCTCTATATACCACCAACTGGTTAAAATTGTATAGTAAATAACACATGTAACTTTGACAGAAAAGCTGGACCCCTTTTGGCTCCAGGCCCCATAGCAGTTGCACTCAGAATTTAAATAAATCTTATACATTATGCCCATATCTTTGTTGAAAGTAGGCAACTGATCAGCAACAAGATTCAGATATCCTTGCTGGTCAAGTGACTTTTAAAATAATACAGCCTTGAGGGAAGATTTCAACTTTGTTATAATTAGTGATTTATTTAAGTAGAATTTTTGCAGATAAAACTGAATAATAAATAGAGCCATTTTTTAGCCTTGATCACTGGTTTTAAAAAAACATTTAAAAGTCTGTGATCTGATTGCTAGTGTTTGCATTCCACAGAACTCTGAAGCCACACTTTCTTGTGTTTTGCTCACTGTTATGCTCAGGTGTTAGATGATTGACAGTAATCTGTATGGACAAGTTGTGTCTTTGTCAGAGTCAGACTTGAGATTCTCTGCAACGAGGAGGCTGAGACTGTAGCCGAAATGGAGGTAGCTTTGCTGGAAGTGTGCATGAATGCCACTGCAGTGGGGGTGTAGCAGCAACTAAGGTACAATAGCAGTGTGTTCTGAGCACGTAGTCTGAAGTTATGGCAAACATGGTCATAAAAAAGTCTCCAACTCATGTACCTGGAGGGGTCTGATTCGCAGCAGCACTGACCCTGGTGCAAGTTGAAAGTTGATAGTTATTACTATAAAGCTGATAATGATGACTGCATCTAATTGGTCATAATTTACAGAAATTAAGAATGAGTCATGCACAATTGGTAAAAGGGGAAGCTTGCACATTTATATATAAATGATGAAATGACATTTTTTATTTAAACATTTTCATCTACTTTGTGGTGCAATGTAGATGCTACAAGCCACTTGGGTACTTATTAGTTACACTATCCTGCCATTAACTTCAATATTTTTCCATTGTGTGCAGTAATATTAGCATTTTCTGTATTGCATCATCGCTTGGAGAGTGATAAGATGGATAGAGAAAATTTACCAGCCAATCAGCTCCTAACTGTCATTTTTCAAACACAGCCTGTGACAAGGCAGTTTGGAGCTTATCGGCTGGTACATTTTTACTCTCCATTTTATCACTCTCGAAGTGAAGACGCATCTAGCCCTGCATGTTTTATCTCATAAGGATGGCTTACATTTTGTGGCTCTAACTATGGCCCTCATTCCGAGTTGTTCGCTCGCAAGCTGCTTTTAGCAGCATTGCACACGCTAAGCCGCCGCCTACTGGGAGTGAATCTTAGCTTCTTAAAATTGCGATAGAAAGATTCGCAATATTGCGATAAGACATCTCTGTGCAGTTTCTGAGTAATTCGAGACTTACTCGGCATCTGCGATCAGTTCAGTGCTTGTCGTTCCTGGTTTGACGTCACAAACACACCCAGCGTTCGCCCAGACACTCCTCCGTTTCTCCAGCCACTCCCGCGTTTTTCCCAGAAACGGTAGCGTTTTTTCACACACACCCATAAAACGGCCTGTTTCCGCCCAGAAACACCCACTTCCTGTCAATCACATTACGATCACCAGAACGAGGAAAAAACCGTGAGTAAAATTCCTACCTGCATAGCAAATTTACTTGGCGCAGTCGCAGTGCGGACATTGCGCATGCGCACTGAGCAGAAAATCGCTGCGATGCGAAGAAATTTACCGAGCGAACAACTCGGAATGACCCCCAATATACCTAGATTGAGTCCTTTCTCTGGATGAAAATTAATATTGGCTTGTACAAGATATCTACTTACACAACTGGCAAACTACTCACAACTTGCCTACTCACATATATATGGCATACCCTGCCTAGAAGTTTTCAAGACTGTTATATGGACCCTATCCTATTTCCAATTATAAATACAAGGAGATTGATAATATAGGTTAGGTTCACATCTACAGTATATACATTTTACATGTATTTTAGGTCCCGATGAGAAAGGTGTTATATTAGTTTTACACCAGCCAACTGAATATTGTTTGTTAATATTGTAATTTATGTTGTTACCAACAGAGCTTGATTTACATATTTATCTGATATAGAAGAGGTAAGGACCTAGAACTGAGCCTTGAGGACTCCAACTAACAAAAAGGTGGATCAAGAGAAATGAAAATTGAAAGTGTCATTTGATAAGTAGGATGAGAACCAGGATAGGACAGTATAATGAAGACCTAGGGATTGTAGAAATTCTAAAAGATGACAGTGGTCAATGGTGTGCAAATTCAGCTGAGAGGTATAGGAGAATAAGAAGTGAGTAGTGGTCTTTATATGTAGCAGTGACTAAATAATTTGCCACCTTAGTCAGTGCGGTTTCTGTGGAGTGTTGGGGATGAAAGCCAGACTGAAGTGGGTTCCATTCATGATTTATTAACATATTTTTTACATTTTCAAAAAAAGTATTTTTGATTAAAAAAAGTAGTGAAGACACCTTAGGTGCTCAAGAGTACCACTGTTGGATGCAGAGGCATTTCTAGAGAGGAGTAGGCCCGTGTGAAGGCTCCATCTGGGCTCCCTCCTCTCTAGCCAGCGGCACTTAATTCTGGGCAGTAGAGTCCCTAAGGGACCTTAGCGCTGTTCCAGAGTCTACTGCGCCATTTTACCAGTGATTTCTGCAGCACTGCTTCTGCGCAGCAGGACTCTGCAGGGTAAGTGTGAAAAATAATGGGTGCAGGGTGTGCGGTGTGGGCCCCCCTGGACCCCGGGGGCCCGTTTGCACTGCACACACTGCAACCTTTATAAATACACCAGTGGTTGGTGGAGGGTTAATAATTAATCTCCTAATCAGAATAAAGCAAATGTACCAACGTTTAGAAAAGATACAGGGGTATATTCAATTAGAGTCGGAAACTGCCAACTTGTCGGAAAGACCGCAGTTTCCACCTGGAATAGGTCAGAAGGGCTTCCGACCTATTCAATCCAGGCTAATTTTGGTCCCATTTCCAACAATGTCAATCCCACTTTGTAAAAAGTAGGATTGACATGTCGAGAATGGCCAAATCCTGATTTGGCCATCCTATTGAAAAACCCATATCAGATCCTTTCCGACAAATGCATGCCGGAAAGGATCTGACATTAATTGAATATACCCCACAGTGGTAATTTATTATAACAATTAGCAATATACAGTACATATGTAGGACAATAAATCAAAAGGTTTATGAATAAGCAAATATATCAAATGGGCCTAATACAGAGGTGTTAGAATTGTGCCCTGTGCAGACTGTCAGTGATTAAAAGTTTGCTGTTGTCTGGGGGACAGGGAGGGGTAGCAAAGGCCACCATTTGTAAAAATGGAGGTGTCTCGTCACTATTTATGGAAGAGGTTAAGGATCTCTGTTGTTGAATCAAGATTTCCTGGCCTTTGCAACGGGTGGCATGTGCAGCACCATGGGTGCTGTAAGCTGCCCGATGGTGAGTGAGAGAACCAATGCTGCATCCTAGGATGCAGGTTGGACCACCACTGCAGCAAGAGGTGTCTTCTTGAGATACAGTAGACCCCTCCTGCTGTATTTCTATACAGCACTATCACTGCTGCCTGCAAGGAAGTGATAGCATCTTCAACCACATCTAAAATTAGCTTTGAAGCAATATTAACAAAAAACATACTGTACAAAATACAGATAGCAGAGTAAATAGAATAAACTCTAAAACAGAATGGAACCAGCTCTGAAGCAAATAATGTCAATAAGACCCATTGCAGATGGACACAGGCAAAGTCAGCATGATGTTATGCAAAACAGGGGAGTTCCAGAAGTCCTATGTATGGCTTGCTTAAATGTCCTCTGCACTAGCATGCAAATGATCGCTGACACATTTTGAACAATGAGTGCGCTTTTTCAAGGCAGGGCATGCTGGTGAGTGAATAAGGGTTCTTATAGTCTCCAAGAAATGGCGCCTTCTGTGATTTCCTGTGCCCAAAGTTCCAGTTTGCGGCAAAACCTAAAGTGTGTCACATTTCCGTTTTTTTGGTCACTAGAGGTCCATGTAACTCTGGTTGGTGTAGAAAAGGTGCCTTACCTTATGTTACAACTAGTCAACAGAGGTCCATGTTCAAAGGATGGTCATGGTCGCAGGAAGTGGTACTCATTGTCGTAAAACAGGAGTCATCGAAATCAGGACCAATAGTCCATTTAAAGCTTAATAAATAAATAAATAATTAATTAAGAAAAAGGATGAATAAAAAGTTAGATATATGCCATAGTAGATAGAACCTAAACATAAATATATCTATATATATCTATCTATATATATATATCTATATATATATATAAAAAACAAGCAAGAAAAGCCGCACACATTTGCATGGTTAAGTCCGGGTGCTGTAATTCCATATAACAAGTATAGCAAACATTCCAAAAGCATGAGAATCCCTCCTCAGCAAAAAGAAAGAAACCAGCACACCAACACTAATCAATTCAAAAGTGCTGTATTTCAGCATGGCAACAGTCAGAATTTGAAAAAAACATTATCCTCCAGTTAGGCTAAACATGATACATCACATGTCCCTCTGGTAGAAAAGTCATGGTTTCATCTGCCCAACAGCTGTTTCGGTGTCACCACCTTCCTCAAGGGCGTCCAAACTACTACTGAGCCAAACCCCGTCTTATATCCTCAGTCAGACGCCCGTCAACAACCTCATAATCCCACTCACCTGTTCACAAAAAGTACCAACACCTGGGACCAGTCACGTTCACATCGCTCAAAACCGGAAGTTCCCGACTTGGAACGCAATCGGCTCGCGGTGGAACGCACTTCCTGTCCCGGCATACATCGCGGGAGCAACACACTTCCGCAAATTGCGGCCGGGCGCTCCCGCTAGCCAATCCACTGAGTGCACAGAAATTCACCTAGGCAACCAAAGTAAACCTATTCTCCTCACCATCCGAATCCATCTTTGACGGTACTCTGGTAATCACCTACAAGTGCTCCCAGCGTTTTCAAAGAACCTAATGTGACTGGGACTGAGATATGTCTGACAGGCGTCATTCCCGAGGACTCCTATGTCAAATCAATACAGGACCCAAAATAATAACAAAACAACAAAAAAAACATATATATACATATCCTACACCATACAAAAATAAAAAAATAAAAAACACAATATTACACATAATCAATGATCAATAATCATAAAGCAGCCCTCAGAGATCATTCCTACCAATATCAACATGGCAAGTGTGAGCCATGGCACTAATATGATAATCTAATGAAAAACGCTCAAAAATTAATCATATTTATAAGAAGCAAGTAAACGTTAATTCCTCATTTAGGCCAAGTGGTGAGACAGTCTTGAAATTATATATCAGTTCACATTCTTTCTGTAGCAGCCTTTTATGCCGATCACCCCCTCTCTTCCAAGGTTTGATCTGGTCCAACGGCATAAATTTAAAGTCACGTAATGTGTGACCACAGGTCGCAAAATGCCTCGCTACAGGAGGTGTAGTTTGTTCAACCTTGGACATAGCTTTTTTAATTGAAGAACGATGCATGGCAATACGTTCTTTCAATCTCCGGATCGTTTTCCCAATATAGATTAGCTTGCATGGGCACAAAACCAGATACACGACATATTTGCTATCGCAGGTCATGTGATGCCTGAGGACAAATTTCTTTCCAGTTTGCGGATGGATAAAAGTATCGCCAGTAATCATATGCTGGCAATTGACACAGCCACTACACCCATAGGCTCCATTTTTCAAGGATAGCCAATTTGCTCTCAGGGTTCCTGGGCTAATGTCAGAAGATGTAATCATGTCCTTCAGGTTGGAACTTCTTTTATATGCAAAAAGCGGCTTATTTCTGCAAAAAGGACCCATAGTCTGATCTGACTGCAATATATGCCAATGCTGATAGATTGAGCTTCTTAGATGTTGGGATGAAATAGAAAATGTATTTGGAAAAATCATCCGGTCCAAGGCTGTTTTATCCTGAGATTTATTTAACAAAGAACTGCGATCTAGTGTGAGGCATCTCTGGATAGCCTCCTCGATCTCCGCTGAAGGATAACCTCGTTCAATGAAATCGTTACCCATTTTCCACAGAGCATCTTTTAGTGTGGTCTTATCTGATGTTATTCTCACCACTCGGATCAATTGTGAGAATGGAAGTCCTTTTTTAAGTGGTCTAGGATGAAAGCTCTCACATAGTAATACCGTGTTCTTATCAGTCGGTTTCTTAAAAATTGCCGTATCAAACTTGCCATGATTAATAGAGACCGTAATGTCTAAAAAATCTATACTCTGAGGGCTGCTATTGTGCGTCAACTTGATGGTGCCTGCTTGCATGTTCAATTCATCAATAAAGTTGGACAGTGTACCACTGTCCCCTGTCCAAATTAAAAAAATATCGTCGATAAAACGCACAAAAAAAGCAATGTACTGTGAATATAGAGTGCTGCCCAAAATGTGTTTCTTTTCATACTCATGCATAAATAAATTGGCGTACGATGGGGCCACATTGGACCCCATCGCCGTCCCTCGTAATTGTAGAAAAAAAGAATTTTCAAAAATAAAATAATTTTTATGCAAGATCATATCCAAAAGCAGCACTAAATATTCACAGGGGGGACAAGGTTGAACAAACTACACCTCCTGTAGCGAGGCATTTTGCGACCTGTGGTCACACATTACGTGACTTTAAATTTATGCCGTTGGACCAGATCAAACCTTGGAAGAGAGGGGGTGATCGGCATAAAAGGCTGCTACAGAAAGAATGTGAACTGATATATAATTTCAAGACTGTCTCACCACTTGGCCTAAATGAGGAATTAACGTTTACTTGCTTCTTATAAATATGATTAATTTTTGAGCGTTTTTCATTAGATTATCATATTAGTGCCATGGCTCACACTTGCCATGTTGATATTGGTAGGAATGATCTCTGAGGGCTGCTTTATGATTATTGATCATTGATTATGTGTAATATTGTGTTTTTTATTTTTTTATTTTTGTATGGTGTAGGATATGTATATATATGTTTTTTTTGTTGTTTTGTTATTATTTTGGGTCCTGTATTGATTTGACATAGGAGTCCTCGGGAATGACGCCTGTCAGACATATCTCAGTCCCAGTCACATTAGGTTCTTTGAAAACGCTGGGAGCACTTGTAGGTGATTACCAGAGTACCGTCAAAGATGGATTCGGATGGTGAGGAGAATAGGTTTACTTTGGTTGCCTAGGTGAATTTCTGTGCACTCAGTGGATTGGCTAGCGGGAGCGCCCGGCCGCAATTTGCGGAAGTGTGTTGCTCCCGCGATGTATGCCGGGACAGGAAGTGCGTTCCACCGCGAGCCGATTGCGTTCCAAGTCGGGAACTTCCGGTTTTGAGCGATGTGAACGTGACTGGTCCCAGGTGTTGGTACTTTTTGTGAACAGGTGAGTGGGATTATGAGGTTGTTGACAGGCGTCTGACTGAGGATATAAGACGGGGTTTGGCTCAGTAGTAGTTTGGACGCCCTTGAGGAAGGTGGTGACACCGAAACAGCTGTTGGGCAGATGAAACCATGACTTTTCTACCAGAGGGACATGTGATGTATCATGTTTAGCCTAACTGGAGGATAATGTTTTTTTCAAATTCTGACTGTTGCCATGCTGAAATAGAGCACTTTTGAATTGATTAGTGTTGGTGTGCTGGTTTCTTTCTTTTTGCTGAGGAGGGATTCTCATGCTTTTGGAATGTTTGCTATATATATATATATATATATATATTATTAGAGATGAGCGGGTTCGGTTCGTTGAGATCCGAACCCCCCCGAACTTCACCCATTTTACACGGGTCCGAGGCAGCCTCGGATCTTCTCGCCTTGCTCGGTTAGCCAGAATGTGCCCTAACATCATCATCCCGCTGTCGGATTCTCGCGAGATTCGTATTCTATATAAGGAGCCGCGCGTCGCCGCCATTTTCACTCGTGCATTGGAGAGTGAATGGAGAGGACGTGGCAGCGTTCTCTCCCTGAAAAGCTCCATAATCTGTGCTCAGTGTGCTGAAAATATCTGTGCTCAGTGTGCTGAAAATAATCTGTGCTCAGTGTGCTGAAAATATCTACGTTCTCTGTCTGAAAACGCTCCATATCTGTACTCAGTGTGCTGCAAATCTCTGTGCTCAGTGTGCTGCATTGTGGGGACTGGGGACCACCAGTATAATAATATATACTATTCTATAGCTTCTATACTGCTTGTCAGGACACGTGTCACAGTTACACCGCTCTGTACTGATATATATATACAGTAAATGTAATATATATACTATTCTATAGCTTCTATACTTCTTGTCAGGACACATGTGTCACAGTTACACCGCTCTGTACTGATATATATATACAGTAATATATATACTATTCTATAGCTTCTATACTGCTTGTCAGGACACATGTGTAACAGTTACACCGCTCTGTACTAATATATATATATATAAATACAGTAATATATATACTATTCTATAGCTTCAATACTGCTTGTCAGGACACATGTGTCACAGTTACACCACTCTGTACTGATATATATATACAGTAATATATATACTATTCTATAGCTTCTATACTGCTTGTCAGGACACATGTGTCACAGTTACACCGCTCTGTACTGATATATATATATATATATATATATATATATATACACATTAATATATATACTATTCTATAGCTTCTATACTGCTTGTCAGGACACATGTTTCACAGTTACACCGCTCTGTACTGATATATATATATATATACAGTAATATATATACTATTCTATAGCTTCTGTACTACTTGTCAGGACACATGTGCCACAGTTACACCGCTCTTTACTGATATATATATATATATACAGTAATATATATACTATGCTATAGCTTTTATACTGCTTGTCAGGACACATGTTTCACAGTTACACCACTCTGTACTGATATATATATACAGTAATATATATACTATTCTATAGCTTCTATACTGCTTGTCAGGACACATATGTCACAGTTACACCGTTCTGTACTGATATATATATACAGTAATATATATATACTATTCTATAGCCTCTATACTTCTTGTCAGGACACGTGTCACAGATACACCGCTCTGTACTGATATATATATATACAGTAATATATATACTATTCTATAGCTTCTATGCTGCTTGTCAGGACACATGTGTCACAGTTACACCGCTCTGTACTGATATATATATACAGTAATATATATACTATTCTATAGCTTCTTTACTGCTTGTCAGGACACATGTGTCACAGTTACAAAGCTCTGTACTGATATATATATATATATATATATATATATATATACATACATACAGTAATAGATAGCGGTAAGGTTCGGCACTCAATTGGGTATGAAAGGTTACTTGCTGCGGTGCCCTCTGCGATCAAAGGCAAGATCCAATATGATGAAGCAGGAATCAGCTGCACTCTGCAGACTGAGTATTAAATTAGATAATCTTT
The DNA here is from genome assembly GCF_028390025.1 of Pseudophryne corroboree. Lineage (NCBI taxonomy): Eukaryota > Metazoa > Chordata > Amphibia > Anura > Myobatrachidae > Pseudophryne > Pseudophryne corroboree. The sequence goes on along the minus strand of NC_086444.1, from coordinate 221,953,727 downwards.
AATTCGGTCCTACGCCGTTTCGGGGACAAATCCCCGTCTTCAGGGACAAATCATACACAAGTGCAGTAACATGAACACACAATATATACCCTTCCTAATAGACACTCATTACAGAGATCCGACTCACCTGTCCGGGCGCCGGCGGTACCGTCACGTGCTGTTGCGAGATATCACCGTCGCGGGGTACTGCCGTCAACATGCTGCGTCGATCAGGGGAGCAATCGCGGGAGTGTAATTCCTGTTGCTGGGCAACCCCTAACAGACGATGTCACTGATGACGTTTCCTGTCACTATGTGCAGTGCTCACAGTGCTCTGACTTCCGTCGGAAACGCCGGCAAGGAGCCAATCACTGCTCTGGATGTCTCGGTTACTAGGCAACCCCTATGAGAAAAAAACAATAACAATAACAATATCAATAATGACAAAGACAAAAACTGCTAAAACGCCGGGTAAACTAGACATAAACAGACAAAAAGAACATTAAAATAGACACCGACTCAGATGACAGTGACCAGCTATATCATCATAATGTCGAAGTCAGAAAAATGTCTCAATGCACACTGCCATATTTGCACCGCACACTGGTCCGTGCTGCGCATGCGTACGCTCTCCCGTGGAAGCGCATACCCGCAATAGCGTGCACTCGCACGCGCAGTATGCGCATTTACGGTAGAGTTTATGTGATCGTAGCGTGCGACTCATTCGTTACAAAAGTTCACAATTAATGTCGTTTATAGATCATGTTCCCCTCAATAGTTTCTGTAAGTTTGGTTTAGATAGAATGTCCCTGAGCGGAGGAATCCCTCTTTGTATTGTACGAAGGGTCTAACAGGAGTCATACAGCAGTATTTGGTACCCATCGGAAGAGTATTTAATTAGCAATATTCCGGTGTTGGTTTGGAGCGTATTAATCGCTCGTGCGAATAGTTATGAACATAAGAAGTTTATGTCCATTTCTATTATTTACCCATACTCAGGTATGCGGCGGGAAACCCCAGTTTCCCACCCACCTGAGCCGTTTAAACTCAGCACAGCCCACCTGTATGAATCAACCTATGACCTTTGGTTACAGTACAGGGCCGAATTCCTGTGTCCAATAAACTGAAGGATTGTAGGACCAGGAGATTGCATTGTGTGTGGGGCATAAATAGGCAGGCCGACCACATCCAGCTCTCACTCTCTCATCAACGGTTATCTGCTGATAATCGGGAGCTGGATATCGAGGCGCAGGCGATCATACCCTTTGTGCGTAAGTTCTCTCCGTAATCATTGTCTTTCTGTGAGCCAATTCCTCTCTCTCTCCCTCTGTGTCTATTTCTCTCTCTCTATTTTCTCTTTTCTCTCGTAACTCCCCTAGACTAAACTTTATAGTATTGTATCGTATTGTGTTAGGCCAGGATAGTATTGTAGTTTATCCCTTAGTTAGGTGTTTGGTTAGGAAGTCTTTGTTATATTGTAGTGTATCATTTGTACTGTGTTACTCTTTTACAAGTATACTAGATATAATACAGATAATAGGCTTTGGAACCCTAAAACAGTATCTGTGTAATTACTATAGTGTTAAGTGTTCACTTGAGCGTCGGTGACGCTCAAACAGCTTTGTAGGTAGTCAGGCTACACAAAGTTGCATTTACACCCTGTACTCACATTAAAGGTATTCTGTGTGTTTCGTCGGTATAAGGTTTAATATCAAGGTATAGTGTTGTGAGCGTCTGCATCGCTGGTGACCTCCTCGTGATCTCGAGTGTATGCTACGCCATAGCGAATCATTCCCCTAGACATAACCAATAACGTGTCCTGTGATCGCTGGGCCGTGAGCGAACGTGACGCTTGAGCGTCTCGCCTACGGCTGAGCGATCGTTACGCAAATAGCGTACCATTACGGTATTTCTTAAGTAAACAGCGTACAGTGTTCTTAGCTTCATAAGGTGTTTTATACGACAAAGGAATTCAGCATTGTCAATTGCGGGCTCGCCCGGTCCTTTTCACATCTGCACTAGGTAGATCAGCAGACATTATCCCCCAGCAAAAGGGTGGGAGGTTGTCTCGCAGTTGCTGACGGGATAAGCGTCTGCTTCACTTAGGTAAAGAGTGCTGAAGGAATCCGGTAACCGGAAGTAAGAACAAAACGCTTGTGTCTTTTTAAAACTGTTTATTTGTCTTTTGTCTTGCGTACGCACGCATATATCTGCATTTCTGTTTCATTTTTCGTATATCACTATTCCTGTTTGCCAAATTTTATAGTTGATAGAAAGGGCTAAAAGGAGATTTGCTGTTATTTAATAAATAGAGGTAATAGTTAAAGAATAGAACAACACACGGCTTGTCCGAGAGACGAGGCAGCCAGTGTGCAGTGTGGATTGCGGTAGATGATCAGGGATCATCTACATTGATAAAATATATATTGTGTTACGGTGGATCCTTTGCATTGCGTACACGTGTCGCTAACAAAGACTAGTGTACGCAATCCGAAAGGCAGGACGCACGCAGCGTACATTACGCAACGTAGCGTCTGGTTACGCCCACGTAGCTCAAATTGTGATAAAGTTGAATTAGCGCAAAAGCGATAAGTAGCGCAAAAGCGATAAGTGGCGCAAAGGCGATAAGTAACGCACAGCGGTAGATAACGCGACGCGGTAAATAACGCAAATCTATTTTTGGAAAATCTGAAATTTAGTTTAACAGATCCTGCTCCTAATTGGTAACACTCTTGGCCTGAAGACAATTTCTGCGCAGAAATAGATATAGAAACAAAAGTGTACATGTGTTGAGTGAGTGTGTTTTGTATACAAAAGTTTATATAACTTTAAGGTGGAACCAAAAGGAAAGTCGGGTACTCGTTAAGGAACATACGTGTAAGTGACATATACGGTGGCCAGGGAGGCATCTCTGGTTAAATAATATTTGAGCATTAGAGTATAGCGGACCATAAGGTAACAAGACCAGGAGGTCATAAGGTAACAAGACCAGGAGGTCATAAGGAACAAGACCAGGAGGTCATAAGGTAAAAAGGTCCGCTATAAAAGTCCAGTGGCACAACGCCTGGGGTGTTGGTGCAGAACCCATATAGGCCATTAAGCTCTGGCTGAAGGAATTCGCAGCCGAAATTTTCGATTCCACTGGTCGCTCCGCACATAAGATTAGTTGCTTATGTGCTGAACGATTGTACCGCACGTAATTGTGTGCATTAGTAAACCTGACCGGTACTATTTGTGTACGAAGGTCATAAACGCTATTTGTACATTCTGACGTGATTTGTGTAATTTTTTATTTTTGGAAGGGAAGTTCGCTGGTCACTCAGGAACTATCTAACAACCCCAACGTTTACTGGAAAGAGTAAGTGTCCTGCGGGTATCCCTCATATGTTCCAGTAAACTGAAGGTTCCATAGGGGCCCTGTATCGAGTACGCCAGCACCACGTCGGTGTGATCAGGTCGTATTGGTCGAGGTGGGCGAGTGAGTGGGGTACTCGGTAAACCGCCACCGCCGGCCTACTGCGGAGTAATTTGGTTGTCTGTAAAGGCTTGCTGAAAACCTTGATACAGAAAATCCAAGGAGGACTAAGCAACACCTACAGACGATGGGGGCCAGTTGCTCAGGTAGGGGGCGATCAACCCTGGTTCAGGTTGATTCTGTGAACCGACCAGTTGGGTCGGCACGATATGTAATGTGTGAAAAATATGGAATTCACACCGAATCTTTATGTGATGAATGGGAGAGAATGACTGTACAAGACAGGGACAAGTTCCCAAGAATAGGTAGCTTCAGTCCGGAAGTGTTACAAAATTTAAGGAGGAGGATATGTCTCGTAAAATCATCAAAGAGACGAATTCAGCATCATGATTACTTACAGTTATGGCACCAGGAAGGTGAGATACAGAGAGGTTTGGCTCTGGCGGCAGGATCTGGGGCAGTCAGGAAGTTGATTGCCACAGCTCCTCCTCCACCATATATTGCAGGAGAGAAGTTGATTGCGGAGAGAAACGCACTGGGTTGTAAAACACAAACTCTTAGTAACAATGTAAATGTTAATGATGTTAACCAAATAACTCATGCAAGTATTAACCCGTGCAAGTTGTACCCTGTTTTGAACCTTCCTCAGGAGTGTGAACAAGAAGACGATTCGGCAACGATTTCAGCGCTCTCTCTAGCGGCCACCATAGCAGAGACCACAGTAGGCACAGCACCACCCACGAGATTAGTGAAGGCCCCTAGCGGAGGGATAGGTGAGGTCGTGTCAGCGGGTAAGTACGGCACCATGCATTACACTGAAACAATTGTACCACAAGTTGTAGAATCTACACAGAATGAAGTTGTTAGAATTGCTCCTGTAAAGGTGATAGTAGTTCCCAATGGGAAAACAGATGCATCAGGAGTCACACCCGTCAGGAACATTGCCATGTATTGCCCGTTAACTAGAATGGAATTAAGGACCATAGTGTCTGAATTCCCAGACCCCAGAAAGGATTTAGTGGCAAGCCAAAAATACATCAGGGATTTAGGAAACACTTTAGAGCCCAATAATAAGGATTGGCAGATAGTGTTAAGAGCTTGCTTACCTCCCAGTGTCGACTCAGTTAAATTCTTAGCTGATTGTCTATTAGATAAAGATGTACCACTTACAGATGTGTACGACCAGGATAATGTAAAAAGGATAAATTTGCAGCTAAAAGAATATTTCCCAGCCGTTGCTAAATGGAATAAACTATTCTCCATTAAACAAAAGGAGTCTGAAACGGCAGCAGAATATTTCCACCGGGCATTATCAGAAATGGCAAAATACACTGGTATAGAAGACATAAAGACCAACCCAAACCATCGAGAAGTAGCAGTATCTGTACTGATGGATGGTTTGAAAGAAACATTAAAGGCTAGGGTACAGACCACGCAGCCATGCTGGCGAGGTCTGTCAGTGTCCACTTTGAGAGAGGCTGCTGTTGATCACGACAAAAACATCACTAGGCACAGGGAGTCGCAAAGTGATAAGTTGATGTCCGTAAGTATACAGGCGCTGACCACAAGGCAGCCTGCGTATGTACCACCGAATCCTGTGGATAAGGCAAGTATGATAACATGTTTTTCTTGTAACAAACCAGGACATTTTGCACGAGACTGTAGAGTAAGAAATGTACAAAGATCTTTTCAACCCCCTAGACAACAACACCACACACGACATTGGGAGCAGGGTCCACAGAGGCGGAGTTTTGAGCCACATACAGGGGAAACAAAAAGATATCCCCCAAACAGAGATTGGCATGCCTCTGGTAGTTCCCAGCTAACCCCCGCACAAGTAGTTGCTGCCAATGGGATTCAGGGCGGTCAGCATACCCAATAGGGGTGTGGCCATACCTGTAATCTGCAACCAGTTAAATTGATTGCCAGTCTTGGAAGCGAACCAGAGATTGCAATCAATGTGGCTGGTAAAACTTTAAACTTTCTTGTAGACACAGGGGCGGCCAAGTCAGTGATAAATTCGACAGTGGGCATGAGAACCACTGGTAGGACAGTTCCAGCCATAGGAGTAACAGGAGTAGTCCAGCACTACCCTGTTAGCAAACCAGCCGAGATTACAATAGGGCCTCTGCACACCAAGCATTCCTTTTTGCTGGCTGCATCGGCACCGACCAATCTCCTGGGAAGAGACTTACTATGTAAAATGGGTTGCGTCATTTATTGTACTCCTGAAGGTGTATTCTTGGACATACCTGAGAATCATGCTCAAGAAGTACGAGATATGTTAGACTCCCCATCAAAATTAATGTCACATTCCATTATGACAAATAGGAATCCATCCCAGGTAGAAGAGATGACATCTCAGATACCAGATTCACTTTGGACAAAAGATGGACAAGACACTGGATTAATGGCAAACGTAGCTCCAGTAGTAGTGCAAGTAAAAGATGGTAGGATAGCTCCAAAAATCCCACAGTATCCTCTGAAGCCAGAGGTGGAGTTAGGAGTTTTTCCCGTAATAGAGCGCTTGCTACAACAGGGCATTCTAGTAAGAACGTCCAGCACAGCAAATAGTCCCATCTTCCCTGTTAAAAAGAGTGGGGGGAGGGGTTACAGGCTAGTGCAGGATCTAAGGGGGATTAACAAAATAGTCGAGAGTCAGTTCCCCGTAGTGCCTAATCCAGCTGTCATCCTAATGCAAATTCCTCCCACTGCCAAATTTTTCACTGTTATTGACCTCTGCTCCGCTTTCTTTTCGGTACCTCTGCACCCTGACAGTCAATATTTGTTTGCATTCACATACAGAGGAGTCCAATACACGTGGACTCGATTACCCCAAGGTTTCATAGATAGTCCAAGTATATTTTCTCAGGCTTTGCATGATTGTTTATAGTCTTTTCAACCAGAAAGTGGATCAGTGTTGATACAGTATGTGGATGATCTACTACTGTGTTCTGATTCATTGGAGGCATCCCTGAAAGATACGAAACAGCTCCTGTTTCATCTTTCAGACACAGGTCACAAGGTCTCCAAAGACAAGTTGCAATTATGCCAAGCTAAGGTAAAATACTTGGGACACTGTCTAACACAAGGACTGAGACACCTGACCGCGGATAGAATCCAAGCCATTAGAGACATGACACTACCACAAACCCAGCAACAGATCAGAACGTTTTTAGGAATGTGTGGGTATTGCCGTAATTGGATCCCAGGGTTTTCCATATTGGCACTACCTCTGCAGGAAATGGTCTCCTCAAACAAACCTGATCGGATTTCGCATACAGACGAATCTGAAACGGCATTTGAGAGACTCAAACAGTGTCTAACGCAGGCACCTGCACTAGGTATGCCAGACTATGGGAAACCCTTTGAACTATACGGAACAGAAAGTGCTGGGTGCGCAGCAGGTGTACTAACACAAAAACACGGTGACGCCAGCAGGCCAGTTGCATACTACAGCGCTCAGCTAGATACGGTAGCGCGGTCCCTCCCCACATGCTTGCGTAGCGTTGCGGCGATAGCATTGCTAGTGACGAAAAGCGAAGATGTCGTGCTAGGCCACAACCTCACAATCCATACACCACATGCAGTACCTGCCTTATTAAATTCTGCCCAAACCAGACATGTCTCATCAGCAAGGTTTACGAGATGGGAATTGGCATTAATGGCCCCAGTAAACATCACCATAAGGAGATGCAGCGCATTAAACCCTGCAACATTTCTCCCAGGTGTGCCTGGACAGGCACAAAGGGTGGGAGGTGAGAGTGATGGGGAAGGAGGATTTAATGCAAAGGAAGATGCACATGATTGTATGGAATATTTGACCCAAAATTTTACCGCAAGGCCTGACATCAGTGACAATCCACTAGAAGATGCAGAACTCACGTTCTACACGGACGGTAGTTGTCACAGACAGTCAGACTCGGGAGACTTGTGTACTGGATACGCAGTCGTAGATGACCAAGACACCATAGAAGCGGAACCGCTAGGCCCACCTCACTCAGCCCAGGTTGCTGAACTGGTCGCCCTAACCAGAGCATGTGAATTGGCTAAGGGTAAGTCTGCCAATATCTACACCGATTCTAGATACGCGTTCGGGGTAGTCCATGATTTCGGAGCCCTATGGCGGCTCAGAAATTTCATGACGGCAGCTGGCACACCGATAGCGCATGCAGCGTATATAAAAAGGCTTCTAACAGCGATACAAGAACCCGACAGAGTGGCTGTTATCAAATGTAAAGCACATACGTATAGCCAAGACCCAGTATCCCTTGGTAACAGCCGAGCAGACGAAGCTGCAAAGCTTGCAGCTGCTACCCCCATACGGACAGACACCACACAGTTGATGGTATTTAATACCATCAACACACAGAAGTTGTGTGAGATGCAGAATTTGTGTTCCACTCAAGAGAGAGCAGTCTGGAAGGCAAAGGGATATGGCCAGGAGCCCTCAGGGCTCTGGACGGATGGACATGGTAAACCAGTGGCCCCCAGGGCATACCTTCCATGTCTGGCTGAAGCAGCTCACGGGCTGACTCATCTAGGCAAGGAGGGGATGTGCAAATTGGTAAGAGCATACTGGTGCGCCCCAGGATTCTCCTCTCATGCTGGTAAAAGAGCAATGTCATGCCTTACCTGTCTGAGAAAGAATATTGGAAAGGCAATACCTACAGAACCCTCCCATATCCCACCTGCCGGCGGCCCTTTCCAAGTAGTACAAATTGACTTCATCCAATTGCCCCCATGTAGAAACTTAAAGTATGTACTTGTCTGTATAGATGTTTTCTCGAATTGGGTCGAAGCTTTTCCAGCAGCTACAAATACCGCCATGTTTACAGCTAAGAAAATTGTGCAGGAATTTGTATGTAGATATGGTATCCCTAGAATCATTGAAAGTGATAGGGGTACCCATTTTACAGGTGATGTCTTTCAAGGAATGTGTAAGTTGATGGGAATTGATAGCAAGCTGCACACTCCGTACCGTCCACAGGCGAGTGCGAAGGTCGAAAGAGTGAACAGCACTATTAAAAATAAATTGAGTAAAGTAATGGCAGAGACAGGATTGACATGGCCAGAAGCTTTACCCATTGTTTTATATAGCATCAGAACCACTCCCAGGTCCCCTCTTAATCTGTCTCCTTTTGAAATTCTGTTTGGTCGACAACCGCATGTCATGATTAACCCTCAGGATGATTTGAAATGTAACAATGAAGTAACTGTAAAGTACTTGATTAACATGAGTAAGCAGTTGAGGAGTCAAAATGATAATCTGAAGTTGGTGATTCCTGATTTACCAGATAGTAATTGTCATGACATTGAACCTGGGGATTATGTAATGATACGAAATTTTCTACGCTCAGGTTGTCTTATTGATAGATGGGAAGGACCATACCAGGTCTTATTGACTAGCACCACAGCATTGAAGGTTGCTGAGAGAGAGACTTGGGTCCATTCATCCCACTGCAAGAAGGTTGCTGACCCAGAGAAGTCCCGTGATAAGGAACAGACGGTAGAGGTTGTATCACTGGAGTGTCTGTTCCAGGAGGACTGAGGCGGCACCTGAGCCTTGAAGATCGAAAGCAGTTGTCGACTCCCTTCTCCCTTTTATTGTTTTTCTCCACTTCCCATCCCTTCTCCCTTGATATTTCTTTTTCCCCTTTCTCATTCTTCTCCATTTCCTCCTCAAAGATGGACTTGCCCAAAGAGACTGTGATCCGGATTTTGATGTTAACCATGATGTTGACCAGAGCAGTCTGTTCCGGCGAGAGTACCATAGAGGTCGAGAGAGGTTCTGGAATGGGTTCCGATTATGATGATGGAGGCGTAGTTTTCCAAGATCAACCAATCCAACAAGCAAAGGCGAGTATCAGAAAACGATCCGATAGAAGAAATTGTGATGGATTGTTAGCTGAGGAAAATTGTATCTGTAGGCTCTGTGGTAATCTGGTTGAAGATGGATGCATAAAGCAATGCCAATCTAGTTTTAATATCCATATGGACCGGCATCCATTGAGTGACTATCACTCTCTAGTGGGTAACGTGTTGAACCAAACAGATTGTTGGGTATGCTCTCAAGTACCTCAGGGTCACAGCAAATCAGGGCTAGTACCATTTCCTTTAACGTTAGGGGAGGTACTTGAGCTAAGTGGTGGGAGACCGGTGGACCGGAGGTTTAACATCTCCAGCCCTCCCAGTTTGAAGCTCCACCAATACCATGTGGATAGGTCCCTCTTATGTTTTAACATCTCCAATCCCAGAAAACCGGGAAATTGGGAAGTGTCATGGAGCAACCTTACCATGACCTTTTCACACAGAGCAGATAGAATGCCTACAGATACAGAGCTCGTACGCCACATAGCCAGTAGAGGAAAATCTTTCCGGTATAGGTATACCTTAGGAAATAGAATTACTAAAGTTGGAGAGGTATCACCAGGATACTGTGCACATATCGTACAAACCGATACATGTATTAGACAGATGGAAGAATTAGGGTCAGGAGATTTCACCTGGAAGGTTTGTAACATGGTCATGTCCTTCTCCGTCCCTTATGTTCTCCCCGATGATGCATATTTCATATGCGGGAGAAAGGCGTACAAGTGGCTTGCCCCAAACTCTGAAGGATTGTGTTATATTGGAAAAGTATTGCCTGAAGTGATGACTGTAACACATGACAAAATGAAAGACATACACCGTGGTGCCCAAGCTCCTTATACTCACACTCACTACGAACACCGAGTTAAAAGACAACTGTCAGAAAGGTTAGAGCATCCGGCCTCTGATCTTCTCCATGAATCCACCGGGATTCAGGTTCTGGTAGCGTTAGATTTCACTCGTACCGCTCGAGGAGTGATGAATTATAGATACATTTCCGCACTCGCCAATTTGTTAGATAATATCACTGAAATGTATGATGACACGTTTAGATACACTGGAAGAGAACTTCAAGCTTACAAAACAGAACTAGTTCAGCATAGGATGGTTCTTAATTACCTTACAGCAGTAACAGGCGGATATTGTGTTACATTGGCAACACAGTACGGCATAAAGTGTTGCACGTATATCACAAATAACACCGAGGATCCGGTAGAGGTCATAGACCAAAAGATGGACGATATTCTGCAATTAAAGTGGGAATTTCGTCGGAAACACAATCTCACCCTTGCTGCTGTAGGTAACGAGCTGACTGGTTGGGTGTCATGGTTGAACCCGCGAAATTGGTTCTCCGGTTTGGGAGAGTGGGCTCAAGGAGTCATAATGGATGTTGGAAAGTTTCTCCTGTGTATCTTAGGTGTTGTTATATCTATTGGATTGATATTTAGATGCGGGCAGGCTTTGATGAGGTGTAAACAAAGTACGAAAGTGATGAGCTTGAGGAGTGAGGAAACTGTAATTAACCTGGATTTGATTTATGACCCAATGCTAGAAACCATGACGTAATGATGTAATGAGTATACGGTCCGTCTTTCACCCATTTCTATGTTTTCCTCCGAGGTACAAAGACCCACGTAGACGAAGGACCTGATGAGCCAAGGGGCCGACAACGGAAAGATGGAAAGAAGAAGAGCAGACGACCTGATATACAAGATTTTATGGACAATGCCATGGGTACCCCAGTTTCCCTAGGAACTTTAAAATCACGCTAGCCCAACATTTTTTTGTAAATCCATGGACGTTGTTTGCTTTACTCACGATTTATGAGCAAAAGCACAAAGAAGAAGACTGCAATCAAACGACACCAATCAAGACCTCAATCGACGAACGTACATTAACCTGACATAGAATATCATTGCATTTTTCGTAAGTGTTCTTTATCTTCATCTCTGCAACCCTCAGGTAATAACACACATAGTCGATAGGGAATACAGGCACAGATAGCAGCAACCACATACCCCCCCAATTCATGTATCATCAACTAAAATGTGCATCCCCATTGTGTTACAACCACAGCCGAAATGAGCTCGGTAGAGTTTGACAGCCCATCCACAGACCTGTACCACAGGATAAGAAGGAATTCAAATGTATACTTCGCAATACCTCGAAGCTTGACTTACCACACGTACGGCACGATGATACATGACCCCCCAAACATGGACTCATACACACATGCTTCTACTTTCTCACTAGGTCATACCCTCTTCACACCTACTCCATTCTTCTTCCTTTCCCCACCATGGAAATCAATTAACCCCTGACTTACATTTTTCTCCTTAAATATTTTGTGGCAGTTATTATTGACTGCCAAAGGGTGGACTGTCGAAGTCAGAAAAATGTCTCAATGCACACTGCCATATTTGCACCGCACACTGGTCCGTGCTGCGCATGCGTACGCTCTCCCGTGGAAGCGCATACCCGCAATAGCGTGCACTCGCACGCGCAGTATGCGCATTTACGGTAGAGTTTATGTGATCGTAGCGTGCGACTCATTCGTTACAAAAGTTCACAATTAATGTCGTTTATAGATCATGTTCCCCTCAATAGTTTCTGTAAGTTTGGTTTAGATAGAATGTCCCTGAGCGGAGGAATCCCTCTTTGTATTGTACGAAGGGTCTAACAGGAGTCATACAGCAGTATTTGGTACCCATCGGAAGAGTATTTAATTAGCAATATTCCGGTGTTGGTTTGGAGCGTATTAATCGCTCGTGCGAATAGTTATGAACATAAGAAGTTTATGTCCATTTCTATTATTTACCCATACTCAGGTATGCGGCGGGAAACCCCAGTTTCCCACCCACCTGAGCCGTTTAAACTCAGCACAGCCCACCTGTATGAATCAACCTATGACCTTTGGTTACAGTACAGGGCCGAATTCCTGTGTCCAATAAACTGAAGGATTGTAGGACCAGGAGATTGCATTGTGTGTGGGGCATAAATAGGCAGGCCGACCACATCCAGCTCTCACTCTCTCATCAACGGTTATCTGCTGATAATCGGGAGCTGGATATCGAGGCGCAGGCGATCATACCCTTTGTGCGTAAGTTCTCTCCGTAATCATTGTCTTTCTGTGAGCCAATTCCTCTCTCTCTCCCTCTGTGTCTATTTCTCTCTCTCTATTTTCTCTTTTCTCTCGTAACTCCCCTAGACTAAACTTTATAGTATTGTATCGTATTGTGTTAGGCCAGGATAGTATTGTAGTTTATCCCTTAGTTAGGTGTTTGGTTAGGAAGTCTTTGTTATATTGTAGTGTATCATTTGTACTGTGTTACTCTTTTACAAGTATACTAGATATAATACAGATAATAGGCTTTGGAACCCTAAAACAGTATCTGTGTAATTACTATAGTGTTAAGTGTTCACTTGAGCGTCGGTGACGCTCAAACAGCTTTGTAGGTAGTCAGGCTACACAAAGTTGCATTTACACCCTGTACTCACATTAAAGGTATTCTGTGTGTTTCGTCGGTATAAGGTTTAATATCAAGGTATAGTGTTGTGAGCGTCTGCATCGCTGGTGACCTCCTCGTGATCTCGAGTGTATGCTACGCCATAGCGAATCATTCCCCTAGACATAACCAATAACGTGTCCTGTGATCGCTGGGCCGTGAGCGAACGTGACGCTTGAGCGTCTCGCCTACGGCTGAGCGATCGTTACGCAAATAGCGTACCATTACGGTATTTCTTAAGTAAACAGCGTACAGTGTTCTTAGCTTCATAAGGTGTTTTATACGACAAAGGAATTCAGCATTGTCAATAATTATACAGCGAACAAATATTAACTAAATACCTCATTGGTACACAACAGTAAATACAGCTAGTATAGTAAACAACTATTAAGAGCAATATGAATATTGTGAGCTATTAAGCAAAATTAATAATTACCCACTAAAAAAATTAATGTGGCTAATTATATAAAACATTGGAGGCCTAGAGACTCGTTCAAACCCCGTGGTGACAACGTATTAAGGGTAAAGATCGATCTACTTTCGCGTTGCAGAAGGATCTTGTTACGGTCTCCTCCCCGATGAGATAAAGGGACATGATCTATAATGATGGCACGCATGCTGGCTACCGTATGTCTTGCCAGTATGCAGTGTCGGGCCACCGGTTGTTCGCTGGACCCCTTCTCCAATGCTTGTTTGATGGCACAGGGGCACTTCAGCATGTAAACTACATGGGTAGTGGTACATGTTACCCGATGTTGAATTTTAAACATCTTCCCTGTCTGCGGATGACTAAATGTGGTGCCCATCATAAGTGTATTACATGTTGAGCAACCTAAACATCGGTAACAACCAACCTTCAGACGCAAAAAATGAGATTGTACCGATTTAGTTAATGGGAAAATGTCTAATTTTACAACTCGATCAGCTATGCTTTTCCCCCGAGTATAACTAGGGAGTAACTTAGTATCTAGTAAGGCTGGCAATGAGCGGTCTGAATTGACGATCGGCCACAATTTCTTAGCTTGTCTAACAATGGTGGTAGTAGCTGTAGTGTACTTATTAACCCACGGGACTCTAGGGGGCTGTTGTGTCGAGTCTATTGTGGATTTGCTACTCAATAAAGATTCTCTCGTGTGGCTTAGGGCTTTAGACTTGTTTACTAAGAGATCTGACCGTGGATAGCCACGTGCTTCAAATTTAGTGACTATCTGATCCATAGTCTCAATGGTCTGTTGGGGGTCAGAGATAATTCTCCTTGCCCGCAGTAATTGAGAGTATGGCAAACCCTTGCGTGTGGGGAGTGGATGGAAGCTGTCATGATGTAATACCGAGTTCCTATCAGTTGGTTTAACATATAGGTTGGTCCGTATAGAACCCTCTACTATGGTGATGGCCACATCAAGGAAATGCACTTGTTGTTCTGAAATCTGATACGTGAATTTAACTGCGCCTTCAGAGGCATTATGTTCCTCCAATAGATTAGTCAAGGTCTGTGCTGGACCTGACCAAAAAATCAAAAGGTCATCTATGTACCTCTTGTAGAAGTACATAGATGACCCTATCAAGGGACCAAACAACTGAGTTTCTATGAGGTACATGTAAGCATTTGCGTAAGATGGGGCCACTGGGGACCCCATCGCACAACCCGCTAACTGCAGGTATATCCGGCCATTAAAAGAAAAATAATTGCGTGTCAACACTAAAGTTAGTAATTGTAAGAATACCTCTATTGTTGGACCCGTATATAAAGGATTGTCTGTGATAAGAGATCGTACCACTTCCACACCTGCAACATGTGGTATGCAAGTGTAGAGGCCTGTGACATCAGCACTACATAAAATCAAATAGTCCGATGGAAGAGACAACTGTTGTAGAAGTAATAATAATGCAGTAGTGTCCTTCAAGTATGAAGGAACTGCCTGAATACAGGGATTTAGAAATGCATCTAAAAAGATAGAGACTGGATGGTATAAAAAATTTCTCGCCGACACAATGGTGGTGCCACTTTGCGTAATTTATCAGGGACCGTAGAGACCCGCATATGGTCCTGAGTGTTACCAAAGTATTCTTTAAGGTGCAAAGTCCTGTTGAACTTATATTTTTCCACTTGTGCCAAAAAATCATCTGGTTTAGTAGTTGGCACAAAAGACAGTCCTCTTGATAAAACCTTCATTTCTGAAGGAGTAAGCGGGGTGGCTGATAAATTGACCACTAAATCAGTCAACGGCATGGAGGACGTCGCCCGTTGAATCCTCTTGTTCTGCCCCGCCCTCCTCGTCCGGGCACAGGGCGATTGCCTGATCGAATGGCAACCCCTAAAGGGTATGATGATTGTGCTGATGTAGACGGAGTGCTTGTTGGTTCACTTTCACTATTAGAAGTACTAGAATCTGATTGACCGAACAACTGTCGCCTCTGTCGGTATCTCCTCTGTTGTGCTGGACGCTCATTGCTTGTATTATTGTTGCCCAACCATGCATATACTTTCCTCTGTTGGTAATCAAGTTGCACTTTATAAAGTTTTTCCTTTTTATACTTAATCAAATTGCTCCTGTATTGTTCCATCTGGACCTGGATCTTATCTAGCCAATTGGTAGTGTTGTCTACAGCCAATGTGGCTTTGTGGGCCCGTTCAAAGACAGTTAATTGCTCCTTAATTAGCGTTAGTTCTCGAGTGGATTCCTCCACTACCAATAGCATCAGGTCCATGGAGCACTTATTTAGTATTGCTACCCAGCGCCTGCAAAAGGGGATACTGTAACGACCAATGATAGGGGTATTACGGACCCTAAAGCCCCTAGGGATTTGGTTATTGCGATAATAGTCCGATAAAGTAATCCAGTGGTATGTAAAATTGCATTTGCGCTGTTTAAGGCACCACCGGGACTTTAATATTCATCTTCTACTATATATTGCTTCTGGTCAGTCACTCATTATTTCAGTGTGCTATCACTGTTTTAATTGCACGCAAGTTTATTTCACCGACTGTGGTGATACAGTCACAAGCAACATTATCCTTGATTGAGCAATATGACAGCAACAGACTCGGATATGGAGGCTGCATGGGAACTTGCACAATTAGATACGAAAGAGCGCTATAGCTACTCCGACGCTGAAGCTCAGGCAATTCTAATTAAACAAAAATTGGATGATGATCCCCCATCCTCTACGGTTGAGGAACTGTACCGTAAATGGCAGAGACTTAAACAGCGCGAATGCGATTTTACATACCACGGGATTACTTTATCGGACTATTATCGCAATAACCAAATCCCTAGGGGTTTTAGGGTCCGTAATACCCCTACCATTGGTCGTTACAGTATCCCCTTTTGCAGGCGCTGGGTAGCAATACTAAATAAGTGCTCCATGGACCTGATGCTATTGGTAGTGGAGGAATCCACTCGAGAACTAACGCTAATTAAGGAGCAATTAACTGTCTTTGAACGGGCCCACAAAGCCACATTGGCTGTAGACACCACTACCAATTGGCTAGATAAGATACAGGTCCAGATGGAACAATACAGGAGCAATTTGATTAAGTATAAAAAGGAAAAACTTTATAAAGTGCAACTTGATTACCAACAGAGGAAAGTATATGCATGGTTGGGCAACAATAATACAAGCAATGAGCGTCCAGCACAACAGAGGAGATACCGACAGAGGCGACAGTTGTTCGGTCAATCAGATTCTAGCATTTCTAATAGTGAAAGTGAACCAACAAGCACTCCGTCTACATCAGCACAATCATCATACCCTTTAGGGGTTGCCACTCGATCAGGCAATTGCCCTGTGCCCGGACGAGGACGAGGAGGGCGGGGCAGAACAAGAGGATTCAACGGGCGACGTCCTCCACGCCGTTGACTGATTTAGTGGTCAATTTATCAGCCACCCCGCTTACTTCTTCAGAAATGAAGGTTTTATCAAGAGGACTGTCTTTTGTGCCAACTACTAAACCAGATGATTTTTTGGCACAAGTGGAAAATTATAAGTTCAACAGGACTTTGCACCTTAAATAATACTTTGGTAACACTCAGGACCATATGCGGGTCTCTACGGTCCCTGATAAATTACGCAAAGTGGCACCACATTCTAAGTCTGACCCCAACACCCTTAATCCATCTATACGCACCTTTTCTAGGATGTTGGATCAGTCTTATGCTCAGGCCTCTCATATTATGAGTTATCCTAATCTTCCTGCACAGGAAATGACAGCTTTGAAAGATTTATCCCTTAGAACAGACCTGGTAATAAGAAATGCCGACAAGGGAGGAGCCGTAGTGATACAGGACTTATCCGATTATGTGGCGGAAAGTAATCGTCAACTTGCTGATACATCCACTTATAAAGTATTGACGTTTGACCCCACTGGTCAATATAAGAGGGAATTAGACACTCTTTTGTCACAGTGTGTACTAGCAGGTACTTTGACCGAAGAACAGGTACAGGCCATGACAGTGGATTATCCAACTGTACCTTTATTCTACACTGTGCCTAAAGTGCATAAGTCTTTAACGCAACCTCCGGGCCGACCCATTGTGTCGGCGAGAAATTCTTTATACCATCCAGTCTCTATCTTTTTAGATGTATTTCTAAATCCCTGTATTCAGGCAGTTCCTTCATACTTGAAGGACACTACTGCATTATTATTACTTCTACAACAGTTGTCTCTTCCATCGGACCATTTGATTTTATGTAGTGCTGACGTCACCAGCCTCTACACTTGCATACCACATGTTGCAGGTGTGGAGGCGGTACGATCTCTTATCACAGACAATCCTTTATATACGGGTCCAACAATAGAGGTATTCTTACAATTACTAACTTTAGTGTTGACACGCAATTATTTTTCTTTTAATGGCCGGATATACCTGCAGTTAGCGGGTTGTGCGATGGGGTCCCCAGTGGCCCCATCTTACGCAAATGCTTACATGTACCTCATAGAAACTCAGTTGTTTGGTCCCTTGATAGGGTCATCTATGTACTTCTACAAGAGGTACATAGATGACCTTTTGATTTTTTGGTCAGGTCCAGCACAGACCTTGACTAATCTATTGGAGGAACATAATGCCTCTGAAGGCGCAGTTAAATTCACGTATCAGATTTCAGAACAACAAGTGCATTTCCTTGATGTGGCCATCACCATAGTAGAGGGTTCTATACGGACCAACCTTTATGTTAAACCAACTGATAGGAACTCGGTATTACATCATGACAGCTTCCATCCACTCCCCACACGCAAGGGTTTGCCATACTCTCAATTACTGCGGGCAAGGAGAATTATCTCTGACCCCCAACAGACCATTGAGACTATGGATCAGATAGTCACTAAATTTGAAGCACGTGGCTATCCACGGTCAGATCTCTTAGCAAACAAGTCTAAAGCCCTAAGCCACACGAGAGAATCTTTATTGAGTAGCAAATCCACAATAGACTCGACACAACAGACCCCAAGAGTCCCGTGGGTTAATAAGTACACTACAGCTACTACCACCATTGTTAGACAAGCTAAGAAATTGTGGCCGATCGTCAATTCAGACCGCTCATTGCCAGCCTTACTAGATACTAAGTTACTCCCTAGTTATACTCGGGGGAAAAGTATAGCTGATCGAGTTGTAAAATTAGACATTTTCCCATTACTAAATCGGTGCAATCTCATTTTTTGCGTCCTAAGGTTGGTTGTTACCGATGTTTAGGTTGCTCAACATGTAATACACTTATGATGGGCACCACATTTAGTCATCCGCAGACAGGGAAGATGTTTAAAATTCAACATCGGGTAACATGTACCACTACCCATGTAGTTTACATGCTAAAGTGCCCCTGTGGACTTGCCTATGTGGGCAAGACTCAGAGGCAGTTCCGAGTGAGGATGGCACTGCATCGTAGTGCCATCAAACAAGCATTGGAGAAGGGGTCCAGCGAACAACCGGTGGCCCAACACTGCATACTGGCAAGACATACGGTAGCCAGCATGCGTGCCATCATTATAGATCATGTCCCTTTATCTCATCGGGGAGGAGACCGTAACAAGATCCTTCTGTAACGCGAAAGTAGATGGATCTTTACCCTTAATACGTTGTCACCACAGGGTTTGAACGAGTCTCTAGGCCTCCAATGTTTTCTATAATTAGCCACATTAATTTTTTTAGTGGGTAATTATTCATTTTGCTTAATAGCTCACAATATTCATATTGCTCTTAATAGTTGTTTACTATACTAGCTGTATTTACTGTTGTGTACCAATGAGGTATTTAGTTAATATTTGTTCGCTGTATAATTATGATGATATAGCTGGTCACTGTCATCTGAGTCGGTGTCTATTTTAATGTTCTTTTTGTCTGTTTATGTCTAGTTTACTGGGCATTTTAGCAGTTTTTGTCTTTGTCATTATTGATATTGTTATTGTTATTTTCTTATAGGGGTTGCCTAGTAACCGAGACATCCAGAGCAGTGATTGGCTCCCTGCCGGCGCCTCAGACGGAAGTCAGAACACTGTGAGCACTGCACATAGTGACGGGAAACGTCATCAGTGACATCGTCTGTTAGGGGTTGCCCAGCAACGGGAATTACACTCCCGCGATTGGTCCCCCGATCGACGCAGCATGTTGACGGCAGTACCCCGCGACGGTGATATCTCGCAACAGCACGTGACGGTACCGCCGGCGCCCGGACAGGTGAGTCGAATTTCTGTAATGAGTGTCTATTAGGAAGGGTATATATTGTGTGTTCATGTTACTGCACTTGTGTATGATTTGTCCCTGAAGACGGGGATTTGTCCCCGAAACGGCGTAGGACCGAATGAAAGATTATCTAATTTAATACTCAGTCTGCAGAGTGCCGCTGATTCCTGCTTCATTATATACAGTAATATATATACTATTCTATAGCTTCTATACTGCTTGTCAGGACACATGTGTCACAGTTACACTGCTCTGTACTGATATATATATATACAGTAATATATATACTATTCTATAGCTTCTATACTGCTTCACAGGACACATGTGTCACAGTTACACCGCTCTGTACTGATATATACAATAATATATATACTTTTCTATAGCTTCTAGTATTACAGTGCAGCATTTTGGTGACCAACTGTATACATATATAGTACAGTACAGTAGGCCATTGATATTGATATATTACTGGCATATAATTCCACACATTAAAAAATGGAGAACAAAAATGTGGAGGGTAAAATAGGGAAAGATCAAGATCGACTTCCACCTCGCACTGAAGCTGCTGCCTCTAGTCATGGCTGAGACGATGAAATGCGATCAACGTCGTCTGCCAAGGCCGATGCCCAATGTCATAGTAGAGAGCATGTAAAATCCAAAAAACAAAAGTTCAGTAAAATTACCCAAAAATCTTAATTAAAAGCGTCTGATGAGAAGCATAAACTTGCCAATATGCCATTTACGACACAGAGTGGCAAGGAACGGCTGAGGCCCTGTCCTATGTTCATGGCTAGTGGTTCAGCTTCACATGAGGATGGAAGCACTCATCCTCCCGCTAGAAAAATTAAAAGACTTTAGCTGGCAAAAGCACAGCAAAGAACTGTACGTTCTTCTAAATCACAAATCCCCAAGGAGAGTCCAATTGTGTCGGTTGCGATGCCTGACCTTCCCAACACTGGATGGGAAGAGGTGGCGCCTTCGACCATTTGCACGCCCCCTGAAAGTGCTGGAAGGAGCATCCACAGTCCAGTTCCTGATAGTCAAATTGAAGATGTCACTGTTGAAGTACACCAGGATGAGGATATGGGTGTTGCTGGCACTGAGGAGGAAATTGACAAGGAGGATTCTGATAGTGAGGTGGTTTGTTTAAGTCAGGCACCCGGGGAGATACCTATTGTCCGTGGGACGAATATGGCCATTGACATGCCTGGTCAAATTACAAAAAAAATCACCTCTTCGGTGTGGAATTATTTTAACAGAAATGCGGACAACAGGTGTCAAGCCGTGTGTTGCCTTTGTCAAGCTGTTATAAGTAGGGGTAAGGATGTTAACCACCTAGGAACATCCTTCCTTATACGTCACCTGGAGCGCATTCATCAGAAGTCATTGACAAGTTCAAAAACGTTGGGTGACAGCGGAAGCAGTCCACTGACAACTTAATCCCTTCCTCTTGTAACCAAGCTCCTGCAAACCACACCACCAACTCCCTCAGTGTCAATTTCCTCATTAGACATGAAAAACAATAGTCCTGCCGGCCATGTCACTGGCAAGTCTGACGAGCCCTCTCCTGACTGGGATTCCTCCGATGCATCCTTGAGTGTAACGCCTACTGCTGCTGGCGCTGCTGTTGTTGCTGCTGGGAGTCGATCATCATCCCAGATGGGAGGTCGGAAGACCACTTGCACTACTTCCAGTAAGCAATTGACTGTCCAACAGTCCTTTGCGAGTAAGATGAAATATCACAGCAGTCATCCTGCTGCAAATCGAATAACTCGGGTCTTGGCAGCTGCGGTGGTGTTAAATGTGTGTCCGGTATCCACCGTTAATTCACAGGGAATTAGAGAATTGTTTGAGGTACTGTGTCCCCGGTACCAAATACCATCTAGGTTCCATTTCTCTAGGCAGGCGATACCGAGAATGTACACAGACGTCAGAAAAAAACTCACCAGTGTCCTAAAAAATGCAGTTGTACCCAATGTCCACTTAACCACGGACATGTGGACAAGTGGAGCAGGGCAGACTCATGACTATATGACTGTGACAGCCCACTGGATAGATGTATTGCCTCCCGCAGCAAGAACAGCAGCGGCGGCACCAGTAGCAGCATCTCGCAAACGCTAACTCGTTCCTAGGCAGGCTACGCTTTGTATCACCGCTTTTCAAAAGAGGCACACAGCTGACAACCTCTTAGGGAGACTGAGGAACATCATCGCAGAATGGCTTACCCCAATTGGACTCTCCTGAGGATTTGTGACATCCGACTTTGCCACCAATATTGTGCGTGCATTACATGTGGGCAAATTCCAGCACGTTCCAAGTTTTGCACATACATTGAATTTGGTGGTGCAGAATTTTTTTTAAAACGAGAGGGGCATGCAAGAGATGCTGTCGGTGGCCCGAAGAATTGCGGGCCACTTTTGGCATTCAGCCACCGTGTGCCGAAGTCTGGAGCACCAGTAAACAATCCTGAACCTGCCCCGCCATCATCTGACGCAAGAGGTGGTAACGAGGTGGAATTCAACCCTCTATATGCTTCAGAGGATGGAGGAGCAGCAAAAGGCCATTCAAGCCTATACAGCTACCTACGATATAGGCAAAGGAGGGGGAATTCACCTGACTAAAGCGCAGTGGAGAATGATTTCAACATTGTGCAAGGTTCTGCAACCCTTTGAATTTGCCACACATGAAGTCAGTTCAGACACTGCCAGCCTGAGTCAGGTCATTCCCCTCATCAGGCTTTTGCAGAAGAAGCTGGAGAGATTGAAGGAGGAGCTAAAACGGAGCGATTCCGCTAGGCATGTGGGACTTGTGGATGGAGCTCTTAATTCGCTTAACCAGGATTCATGGGTGGTCAATATGTTGAAATCAGAGCACTACATTTTGGTCACCGTGCTCGATCCTAGATTTAAAACCTACGTTGTTGTATCTCTCTTTCTGGCAGACACAAGTCTGCAGAGG
The DNA here is from genome assembly GCF_028390025.1 of Pseudophryne corroboree. NCBI lineage: Eukaryota > Metazoa > Chordata > Amphibia > Anura > Myobatrachidae > Pseudophryne > Pseudophryne corroboree. The sequence goes on along the minus strand of NC_086444.1, from coordinate 221,931,258 downwards.
TGTAAAGACCTGCTGGTGAGACACTTGTCAAGTCAAGCGGAACGTGACCCGTCAACAGCTACTCCTTCACATTCTCCCGCAACTGGGGCTACGAGGAAAAGGCTAAGAATTCCGAGCGCACCCACTGGTGGTGATGCAGGGCAGTCTGGAGTGAGTGCTGACATCTGGTCCGGACTGAAGGAACTGCCAACGATTACTGACATGTCGTCTACTGTCACTGCATATGATTCTGTAACCATTGAAAGAATGGTGGAGGATTATATGAGTGACCGCATCCAAGTAGGCACGTCAGACAGTCCGTACATATACTGGCAGGAAAAAGAGGCAATTTGGAGGCCCTTGCACAACCTGGCTTTATTTTACCTAAGTTGCCCCCCCTCCAGTGTGTACTCCGAAAGAGTGTTTAGTGAAGCCGGTCACCTTGTCAGCAATCGGCGTACGAGGTTACTTCCAGAAAATGTGGAGAAGATGATGTTCATCAAAATTAATTATAATCAATTCCTCCGTGGAGATATTCACCAGCAGCAATTGCCTCCAGAAAGTACACAGGGACCTGAGATGGTGGATTCCAGTGGGGACGAATTAATAATCTGTGAGGAGGGGGATGTACACAGTGAAAGGGGTGAGGAATTTGACGATGAGGAGGAGGTGGACATCTTGCCTCTGTAGAGCCAGTTTGTGCAAGGAGAGATTGATTGCTTCTTTTTTGGTGGGGGCCCAAACCAACCAGTCATTTCAGTCACAGGGTGGGTGGGAGGGACCAAGGACAATTCCATCTTACACCTCTTTTTTCTTTAATTTATCTATGCATCATGTGATGTTTGGGGCCAATTTTTTGAAGTGCCATCCTGTCTGACACTGCAGTGCCACTCCTAGATTGGCCAGGTGTTTGTGCCGGCCACTTGGGTCGCTTAGCTTATTCATCCAGCGACCTCGGTGCAAATTTTAGGACTAAAAATAATATTGTGAGGTGTGAGGAGTGGAAATTATGGTTATTGAGGTTAATAATACTATGGGATCAAAATGACCCCCAAATTCTATGATATAAGCTGTTTTTGAGGGGTTTTTGAAAAAAACCACCCGAATCCAAAACACCCCCAAATCCGCCAAAAAAATTTCATGGAGGCTTTGCCAAAATGCGTCCGAATCCAAAACACGGCCGTGGAACTGAATCCAAAACCACAACACAAAACCCGAAAAATGTCCGGTGCACATCTCTAATATATATATATATATATATATATATATATATATATATATAACAGGAGGTATACAAATGTTTAAAAACATAAAGAATATAGAGGGAATTCTATAAAAAAATCTAAATGTAAAGTCTTTATTCAAGCATTCTGTATTAATTGTTCTTAAATAAAAATCCATCACTATTCATTTTTAGATAATAGTGATTCCTTGTCTTTATTCCTCTAGGTTGCTTTTGCATTTTTTTTCATACCTGTAAAAAAATTTAAATGGTCAGTGGAACAAACGTATTTCTTTTTTAAATTGAGAAATGCTTTATTAAACTTTTCTTTTGCTCATACAATTGCAAATTCACATTTTCACAAATGTCATACATATTCATTCAATATATGATACATGCAAACATAGGCCCCTTCCCCCATATAAAAAATGAAAATACATTTCCCCTAATTCCTCCCCCGCTTTTTTCGCTTCTCCAAACAAGAAGATCTCAGCATATCATTTTGCATTTTCTTCCTCACACTGTGATTTATCCTACTTTTTCACTTTTTCGCTCCACTGGGCGCTCTTACATTGATAGATCTTCATTTGAGACAATAACTTATTCTAAATCTACCTTTTATTCTAACCCTTCCCCCTCCCTTCCCTTTGCCCCACATTATTATTTCATTTTTATTAAGTGATAAACAACCATATTACAGTGATACATATAATTCCTTATTTAATAACCCTATATATTAGGGAGTATCTCTCCCCTATGCCAATATGTGACTGATAGACATCTAATAACATTTATTCTACGTATTGTAACAAACTTGTGAAATACCTTTACTTTTCATTAGAGATGAGCGGGTTCGGTTTCTCTGAATCCGAACCCGCCAGAACTTCATGTTTTTTTTCACGGGTCCGAGCGACTCGGATCTTCCCGCCTTGCTCGGTTAACCCGAGCGCGCCCGAACGTCATCATGACGCTGTCGGATTCTCGCGAGGCTCGGATTCTATCGCGAGACTCGGATTCTATATAAGGAGCCGCGCGTCGCCGCCATTTTCACACGTGCATTGAGATTGATAGGGAGAGGACGTGGCTGGCGTCCTCTCCGTTTAGAATTAGAATAGATTAGAGAGACACTTGATTTACTAATTTTGGGGAGCATTAGGAGTACTCAGTAGTGTACAGTGCAGAGTTTTGCTGATAGTGACCAGTGACCACCACTTTTATTTATAATCCGTTCTCTGCCTGAAAAAAGCGATACACAGCACACAGTGACTCAGTCACATACCATATCTGTGTGCACTGCTCAGGCTCAGGCCAGTGTGCTGCATCATCTATATATATTATATATCTGTCTGACTGCTCAGCTCACACAGCTTATAATTGTGGGGGAGACTGGGGAGCACTACTGCAGTGCCAGTTATAGGTTATAGCAGGAGCCAGGAGTACATAATATTATATTAAAATTAAACAGTGCACACTTTTGCTGCAGGAGTGCCACTGCCAGTGTGACTAGTGACCAGTGACCTGACCACCAGTATATAATATTAGTAGTATACTATCTCTTTATCAACCAGTCTATATTAGCAGCAGACACAGTACAGTGCGGTAGTTCACGGCTGTGGCTACCTCTGTGTCGGCACTCGGCAGCCCGTCCATAATTGTATATACCAGTGACCTAACCGTGGTTTTTTTTTCTTTCTTTATACATACATACTAGTTACGAGTATACTATCTCTTTATCAACCAGTCTATATATTAGCAGCAGACACAGTACAGTGCGGTAGTTCACGGCTGTGGCTACCTCTGTGTCGGCACTCGGCAGCCCGTCCATAATTATATATACCACCTAACCGTGGTTTTTTTTTCTTTCTTTATACATACATACTAGTTACGAGTATACTATCTCTTTATCAACCAGTCTACATATTAGCAGCAGACACAGTACAGTGCGGTAGTTCACGGCTGTGGCTACCTCTGTGTCGGCACTCGGCAGCCCGTCCATAATTGTATATACCACCTAACCGTGGTTTTTTTTTCTTTCTTTATACATACATACTAGTTACGAGTATACTATCTCTTTATCAACCAGTCTATATATTAGCAGCAGACACAGTACAGTGCGGTAGTTCACGGCTGTGGCTACCTCTGTGTCGGCACTCGGCAGCCCGTCCATAATTGTATATACCACCTAACCGTGGTTTTTTTTTCTTTCTTTATACATACATACTAGTTACGAGTATACTATCTCTTTATCAACCAGTCTATATATTAGCAGCAGACACAGTACAGTGCGGTAGTTCACGGCTGTGGCTACCTCTGTGTCGGCACTCGGCAGCCCGTCCATAATTGTATATACCACCTAACCGTGGTTTTTTTTTCTTTCTTTATACATACATACTAGTTACGAGTATACTATCTCTTTATCAACCAGTCTATATATTAGCAGCAGACACAGTACAGTGCGGTAGTTCACGGCTGTGGCTACCTCTGTGTCGGCACTCGGCAGCCCGTCCATAATTGTATATACCACCTAACCGTGGTTTTTTTTTCTTTCTTTATACATACATACTAGTTACGAGTATACTATCTCTTTATCAACCAGTCTATATATTAGCAGCAGACACAGTACAGTGCGGTAGTTCACGGCTGTGGCTACCTCTGTGTCGGCACTCGGCAGCCCGTCCATAATTGTATATACCACCTAACCGTGGTTTTTTTTTCTTTCTTTATACATACATACTAGTTACGAGTATACTATCTCTTTATCAACCAGTCTATATATTAGCAGCAGACACAGTACAGTGCGGTAGTTCACGGCTGTGGCTACCTCTGTGTCGGCACTCGGCAGCCCGTCCATAATTGTATATACCACCTAACCGTGGTTTTTTTTTCTTTCTTTATACATACATACTAGTTACGAGTATACTATCTCTTTATCAACCAGTCTATATATTAGCAGCAGACACAGTACAGTGCGGTAGTTCACGGCTGTGGCTACCTCTGTGTCGGCACTCGGCAGCCCGTCCATAATTGTATATACCACCTAACCGTGGTTTTTTTTCTTTCTTTATACATACATACTAGTTACGAGTATACTATCTCTTTATCAACCAGTCTATATATTAGCAGCAGACACAGTACAGTGCGGTAGTTCACGGCTGTGACTACCTCTGTGTCGGCACTCGGCAGCCCGTCCATAATTGTATACTAGTATCCAATCCATCCATCTCCATTGTTTACCTGAGGTGCCTTTTAGTTGTGCCTATTAAAATATGGAGAACAAAAATGTTGAGGTTCCAAAATTAGGGAAAGATCAAGATCCACTTCCACCTCGTGCTGAAGCTGCTGCCACTAGTCATGGCCGAGACGATGAAATGCCAGCAACGTCGTCTGCCAAGGCCGATGCCCAATGGCATAGTACAGAGCATGTCAAAACCAAAACACCAAATATCAGTAAAAAAAGGACTCCAAAACCTAAAATAAAATTGTCGGAGGAGAAGCGTAAACTTGCCAATATGCCATTTACCACACGGAGTGGCAAGGAACGGCTGAGGCCCTGGCCTATGTTCATGGCTAGTGGTTCAGCTTCACATGAGGATGGAAGCACTCAGCCTCTCGCTAGAAAACTGAAAAGACTCAAGCTGGCAAAAGCACCGCAAAGAACTGTGCGTTCTTTGAAATCCCAAATCCACAAGGAGAGTCCAATTGTGTCGGTTGCGATGCCTGACCTTCCCAACACTGGACGTGAAGAGCATGCGCCTTCCACCATTTGCACGCCCCCTGCAAGTGCTGGAAGGAGCACCCGCAGTCCAGTTCCTGATAGTCAGATTGAAGATGTCAGTGTTGAAGTACACCAGGATGAGGAGGATATGGGTGTTGCTGGCGCTGGGGAGGAAATTGACCAGGAGGATTCTGATGGTGAGGTGGTTTGTTTAAGTAATGCACCCGGGGAGACACCTGTTGTCCGTGGGAGGAATATGGCCGTTGACATGCCTGGTGAAAATACCAAAAAAATCAGCTCTTCGGTGTGGAGGTATTTCACCAGAAATGCGGACAACAGGTGTCAAGCCGTGTGTTCCCTTTGTCAAGCTGTAATAAGTAGGGGTAAGGACGTTAACCACCTCGGAACATCCTCCCTTATACGTCACCTGCAGCGCATTCATAATAAGTCAGTGACAAGTTCAAAAACTTTGGGTGACAGCGGAAGCAGTCCACTGACCAGTAAATCCCTTCCTCTTGTAACCAAGCTCACGCAAACCACCCCACCAACTCCCTCAGTGTCAATTTCCTCCTTCCCCAGGAATGCCAATAGTCCTGCAGGCCATGTCACTGGCAATTCTGACGAGTCCTCTCCTGCCTGGGATTCCTCCGATGCATCCTTGCGTGTAACGCCTACTGCTGCTGGCGCTGCTGTTGTTGCCGCTGGGAGTCGATGGTCATCCCAGAGGGGAAGTCGTAAGCCCACTTGTACTACTTCCAGTAAGCAATTGACTGTTCAACAGTCCTTTGCGAGGAAGATGAAATATCACAGCAGTCATCCTACTGCAAAGCGGATAACTGAGTCCTTGACAACTATGTTGGTGTTAGACGTGCGTCCGGTATCCGCCGTTAGTTCACAGGGAACTAGACAATTTATTGAGGCAGTGTGCCCCCGTTACCAAATACCATCTAGGTTCCACTTCTCTAGGCAGGCGATACCGAGAATGTACACGGACGTCAGAAAAAGACTCACCAGTGTCCTAAAAAATGCAGTTGTACCCAATGTCCACTTAACCACGGACATGTGGACAAGTGGAGCAGGGCAGGGTCAGGACTATATGACTGTGACAGCCCACTGGGTAGATGTATGGACTCCCGCCGCAAGAACAGCAGCGGCGGCACCAGTAGCAGCATCTCGCAAACGCCAACTCTTTCCTAGGCAGGCTACGCTTTGTATCACCGCTTTCCAGAATACGCACACAGCTGAAAACCTCTTACGGCAACTGAGGAAGATCATCGCGGAATGGCTTACCCCAATTGGACTCTCCTGTGGATTTGTGGCATCGGACAACGCCAGCAATATTGTGTGTGCATTAAATATGGGCAAATTCCAGCACGTCCCATGTTTTGCACATACCTTGAATTTGGTGGTGCAGAATTTTTTAAAAAACGACAGGGGCGTGCAAGAGATGCTGTCGGTGGCCAGAAAAATTGCGGGACACTTTCGGCGTACAGGCACCACGTACAGAAGACTGGAGCACCACCAAAAACTACTGAACCTGCCCTGCCATCATCTGAAGCAAGAAGTGGTAACGAGGTGGAATTCAACCCTCTATATGCTTCAGAGGTTGGAGGAGCAGCAAAAGGCCATTCAAGCCTATACAATTGAGCACGATATAGTAGGTGGAATGCACCTGTCTCAAGTGCAGTGGAGAATGATTTCAACGTTGTGCAAGGTTCTGATGCCCTTTGAACTTGCCACACGTGAAGTCAGTTCAGACACTGCCAGCCTGAGTCAGGTCATTCCCCTCATCAGGCTTTTGCAGAAGAAGCTGGAGGCATTGAAGGAGGAGCTAACACGGAGCGATTCCGCTAGGCATGTGGGACTTGTGGATGCAGCCCTTAATTCGCTTAACAAGGATTCACGGGTGGTCAATCTGTTGAAATCAGAGCACTACATTTTGGCCACCGTGCTCGATCCTAGATTTAAAGCCTACCTTGGATCTCTCTTTCCGGCAGACACAGGTCTGCTGGGGTTGAAAGACCTGCTGGTGACAAAATTGTCAAGTCAAGCGGAACGCGACCTGTCAACATCTCCTCCTTCATATTCTCCCGCAACTGGGGGTGCGAGGAAAAGGCTCAGAATTCCGAGCCCACCCGCTGGCGGTGATGCAGGGCAGTCTGGAGCGACTGCTGATGCTGACATCTGGTCCGGACTGAAGGACCTGACAACGATTACGGACATGTCGTCTACTGTCACTGCATATGATTCTCTCAACATTGATAGAATGGTGGAGGATTATATGAGTGACCGCATCCAAGTAGGCACGTCACACAGTCCGTACTTATACTGGCAGGAAAAAGAGGCAATTTGGAGGCCCTTGCACAAACTGGCTTTATTCTACCTAAGTGGCCCTCCCACAAGTGTGTACTCCAAAAGAGTGTTTAGTGCCGCCGCTCACCTTGTCAGCAATCGGCGTACGAGGTTACATCCAGAAAATGTGGAGAAGATGATGTTCATTAAAATTAATTATAATCAATTCCTCCGCGGAGACATTGACCAGCAGCAATTGCCTCCACAAAGTACACAGGGAGCTGAGATGGTGGATTCCAGTGGGGACGAATTGATAATCTGTGAGGAGGGGGATGTACACGGTGATATATCGGAGGGTGAAGATGAGGTGGACATCTTGCCTCTGTAGAGCCAGTTTGTGCAAGGAGAGATTAATTGCTTCTTTTTTGGGGGGGGTCCAAACCAACCCGTCATATCAGTCACAGTCGTGTGGCAGACCCTGTCACTGAAATGATGGGTTGGTTAAAGTGTGCATGTCCTGTTTTGTTTATACAACATAAGGGTGGGTGGGAGGGCCCAAGGACAATTCCATCTTGCACCTCTTTTTTCTTTTCTTTTTCTTTGCATCATGTGCTGATTGGGGAGGGTTTTTTGGAAGGGACATCCTGCGTGACACTGCAGTGCCACTCCTAGATGGGCCCGGTGTTTGTGTCGGCCACTAGGGTCGCTAATCTTACTCACACAGCTACCTCATTGCGCCTCTTTTTTTCTTTGCGTCATGTGCTGTTTGGGGAGGGTTTTTTGGAAGGGCCATCCTGCGTGACACTGCAGTGCCACTCCTAGATGGGCCCGGTGTTTGTGTCGGCCACTAGGGTCGCTAATCTTACTCACACAGCTACCTCATTGCGCCTCTTTTTTTCTTTGCGTCATGTGCTGTTTGGGGAGGGTTTTTTGGAAGGGACATCCTGCGTGACACTGCAGTGCCACTCCTAGATGGGCCCGGTGTTTGTGTCGGCCACTAGGGTCGCTTATCTTACTCACACAGCGACCTTGGTGCAAATTTTAGGACTAAAAATAATATTGTGAGGTGTGAGGTATTCAGAATAGACTGAAAATGAGTGTAAATTATGGTTTTTGAGGTTAATAATACTTTGGGATCAAAATGACCCCCAAATTCTATGATTTAAGCTGTTTTTTAGTGTTTTTGGAAAAAAACACCCGAATCCAAAACACACCCGAATCCGACAAAAAAAATTCGGTGAGGTTTTGCCAAAACGCGTTCGAACCCAAAACACGGCCGCGGAACCGAACCCAAAACCAAAACACAAAACCCGAAAAATTTCAGGCGCTCATCTCTACTTTTCATATCCCTCTTAATATTTTATAATAAATTGCCTAAATATTCCTTTTACTTATATGTGCATTCAAAATCATTAATTTAACACTATTTAACACTATTTCTAATTAGAATAATAAAAAGAGAGAGATTCTTTATACAAATGCATCACAATTCTAATTATTTTACCCAACTCTTAATTTCCCCTTTTTGGATGTTCCCACATTTATCTTCCTGTAGTTTTTTCTTCTAGTTTTCCAAGTCTCAAATGTCTCCAAATGTATTTCTTTTTAAAATGTTCAGAAAGTGAGTGGGTTTCTAGTCCCTTTTTTATATTCCTAAAGTGTTCCTCTATTCTTGTTTTAAGGGATCTGTTGTACACCCCACATGATGAAGTCCATAGGTGCATGTGCAATATTTCTGGTCAGCTGATTATGTATTGCAACAAGAGAGGTTAGAATGCCTGTGTAGAAACAGATTTAGGGATTTTACTTTTTGAAATGTCCAAGGAAACTATTTTTTATTTTTTTTGGATCGGCCCATTTATTAAAGCTTTACTATATGGGATATCGGAGATATCGGAATGTTCATTTTTGCTTATAGAAGAGTGCTGAAGTTTGCATATCTGTATTAATTACAGTATACAGGTTTAGTAACGCAATGCTGTGTCTCTTCCCCATAGTTCTGTATGTGATTTATCTGTGCAAAGGACTGAAAACAAACTAAAAACCATATAGTGATAATGGGGGTCATTCCGAGTTGTTCGCTCGCAAGCGGATTTTAGCAGATTTGCTCATGCTAAGCCGCCGCCTACTGGGAGTGAATCTTAGCATCTTAAAATTGCGAACGATGTATTCGCAATATTGCGAATACACACCTCGTAGCAGTTTCTGAGTAGCTTCAGACTTACTCGGCATCTGCGATCAGTTCACTGCTTGTCGTTCCTGGTTTGACGTCACAAACACACCCAGCGTTCGCCCAGACACTCCCCCGTTTCTCCGGCCACTCCTGCGTTTTTTCCAGAAACGGTAGCGTTTTTTCCCACACGCCCATAAAACGGCCTGTTTCCGCCCAGTAACACCCATTTCCTGTCAATCACATTACGATCGCCAGAACGATGAAAATGCCGTGAGTAAAATTCCTAAGTGCATAGCAAATTTACTTGGCGCAGTCGCAGTGCGGACATTGCGCATGCGCATTAAGCGGAAAATCGCTGCGATGCGAAGATTTTTACCGAGCGAACAACTCGAAATCACCCCCCATATGTTAATTTGAGGAAATAGTAAACATTTACTAAAATTTTTTTCCTGAAAGAATTTAACATCAATAATCTGTTTCATAAGTATGCAACACAATGTCCTTATATAAAAATGTTAGCAGATTCTTACAAGAGAAAGGGGATGAGATACTGTATACAGGCAAACTATAAAGGAGCAAAATAAAAACAAATATAAAACAAAATCTAAAAGCAAAACTTTAAGAATGACGTTTATAAGGAAAAGGATAAAGATGAAGGAAAGTGGATAGCTCAAACATAAAGTGCAAACAAAATGAAACGAGCTTCATATTAAACAAAATCTCTGAAATGCTTTGAATCGATAGTTGACTGTTATTATACTATAAAAAAACTCATCACTAAGACAATTTTATATCTCATGAAGATTAAGTATTATCCGGCATATTATGGTTTGCTTGGGTGCCTACGTGACAAAGGCGTATGAGATTTAGTGCGAAAAGTGGATGTGCTGTGCAGATGCAATATCTTACCCTTTAGTGATGTGACACAGCTATTTCTGCATGATTATGCCTATTTGTACAGGAAAGAGAGTTACTTTTGGAGTACCATGTAACTCCTGATGGTAGGAGAAAGTGTATTGGGTGCTCCTTACTGAATGTGAGCTGCATTATCTATGTATTCTACCTGGTACTATGCCAAATCTCAAATGTGACATCGGTCGATATTTGACCTTCTGAGTAATCATATGGTAGTGCAGCATGGCTATTGGAAGCTGGAGCCATTGCTACTTCCAAAAGGATTGCAGTTGCATGCCCCCAAAATGGTTGTAACATGCCTGCATCTAAGTCGCCACTCCCCCATTACCCCCACCAATGCTCTCTGCCTGTCATTCATTTTGCGAAAAATGTTCACTGCGATCGCAGCTGCAAGACCATGGTGCACATGCAAAGTGCAACCTATACACATGCACAGTGGCTAAACTTCTCACTACAGTGTTCACCACCAACCTTGAGTCCATCTCTGAATCAGGCCCACTGTACATAGATAAATATCTGTAGTCTGGGCAGTAATACGTTTCACAAAGTCTCATTATTACCATAGATCTCTGGCATAATATATAATATGTGACCAAGTGCATAAAAACTGTCCAAGAAAAACATTCAACTGTATGTGTGACATTTTCTGTGGGTTATTCTCATGTCACCTACATCTGCTCCTTAACCCTTGACTCCAGCACCTCCACGATTGTGAGATATTGGTGCTGTGCACCTTGGTGTTTCTTCGCTGCCTTTTTTTATTTAAGATGTTTATTTGTATTAGGCATCTTTATCCTACATGTTAAATATTTATACATAAACAATAAAACAACATAAATAAAACCACAATTTTGTTTAGACCATTTGACACCCACTAGTGCTGTGCTTCCTTTGTTTTTGAGCTGGATGTACTAAGCATCGCATTCAGAATTCGGTTCATCCTGCCTCTTACTGGGTACATCTCAGCATCAGTAATGCTGATATGTACCTAGAAATGTGCAAAGGACAGCTCTCCAGAGGCGGGACTAACATTGGTGCAGCAGCTGCATTATACCGGGGGATGGGGGGGGGGGAGCTGAGGACTTAGGGGCCCACTGCTGCTCAGACCACCAATGAGTTATCCCCTGCCCCCTCCCGAGACCATTTTGAGCAATGTTGAATTACTGGGCCAGTGATGAGAGCAGAGTGAGCTCCACAGCCTGAGGGACCTGCTCCCTTACCTTAGTTAGGTAGGGCTGATCTTATGTGTACCGGACTGATAGAGGAGCCCTGCCACTGATCAGTGGTGATGATCACAGATACATACTGCCTCTAATTAAAAGACAGCTGTACAATTTTTCTGTTGCACTGCTGTCTGTGAATTACAGGCAGCTCAGACCGGTGTAACTGATTCTGTCAGAGTCTGCCTGACTGTTTGCTAAACTGAGGAAAGCACAAGGGGCGGAGGTCACTGTCAGGGACAGAGCAGAGACCTCTGTGGTCCTGCCACCACCTAGGAATATGCCCCCTGTTCTATCCACAGTGCTGTTACCCTCTTTCTCTCTCTGTCACCCACTGCCTGCCCCTGTTACTCACTGCTTCCCCTTTCTTTCCATTGTCACTCTCTGTCTCTCCCTGTCACACACTGGTGTGTGGCATTTTATGAAGTTTGCTTGGAGTGGAGGTGGAAGGCCCAAATTATATTATTGCACCTGGGCCCACCACTCACAAGTTCCGCCACTACAGCTTTAAGAGCTGTTTTTTTTTGCAATAGATGGACTTCCTTTTTTTTTACGTGATCACTCTGTCGCTTATACCCCTCATGTCAGACATATTGCTGCATAATCTATTGTAAATAAAAGCTACTGATTAATTTTCTCTAATCATTTACATTCTGGGTTTTGCCAGCATCTAGTTGCAGCAACCTCCCCACATGCTTTCTAGTGTTAAATAGGAAGGAGCAGCCATCCAAAACATGTTAGAGCTGAAATTTGAAAACCTGAACTGCTCACCTGTTATATTTGTATACATAGCCACCTTGTTTGGGACACCTCCCCTTGTAGCGCAATCCCACACATAATTTTGCTATTCTATTCTTAGTGTAGGAGAAGCTGTACAAGTGGAGGGAGCCTATCTAGCATTGCGCTTAAGTTGGCAATGCTGTAACCATTATGTATAGGTAGGACACAAAGATCATGACCGCCATTTTCAAAATGGTAGTTTTTTTTGGAAATAATAGAGCAACAATAAGGATTGTATGACAAATAATAAATTAAAAAGATCGAAAACTTTGATTTTGTATAAACTATTTTTTAAATATCTAAATATAACAAGTTAAATACAAGTTACTTCTAATTTTACATTTTATAAGAACTACAGTATCACAATGCAACAAAACTAACAATTAATGGGGGTATTCAGGTTTGTTAGCAAACCAAAAAAGCACACTAGCAAAACCAGGTTGCACTGCAGGTGGCGTAGATGTAACGTACGGATTAAGATTTTGTGTGGTTTATTTTGTTTCTGTGCATGTTAAATACTAGCTGCTTTATTTTTACATTGCAATTTAGATTTCAGTTTGAACGCACCCCACCCAAATCTAAATCTCTCTACACATGTTACATCTGCCACATCTGCAGTGCAACATGGTTTTGCCCATTAGTATGCTTTTTTGGTTTGTTAACAAACCAGAATAAAGCCCAATATTCAGTGACACCAGGGCACTGGAGCAGATGTATTAAGCCTGGAGAAAGGTTAAAGCAGTGATAAAGAAGTGATAAATGCAAGGTGATAACACACCAGCCAATCATTACAGGTTTGAAAAATGATAGAAGCTGATTGGCTGGTGCGTTACCACTTTCCACTTATCACTTCTTTATCACTGCTTTATAAACTTCTCCAGGCTCAATACATCTGCCCCTATGTGTACTATGGCTGGGCCATAGTACACATGGGCCATCCAGTATGGCACAAGATGCTGAAGGTTTTTCACTGAGATAGGCATATTTCAGAAATACTGGAGAATATCAGATTTCTTAGTTTTTCTAGGTGCCCCATAGACAAAGAAGGTGGAAATGGTTGATTTTCGTAGTTGAAGAATTTGTCAAGATCAGTACTTCAATGTTGACAATCAATGTACAGTTTTGCGAAAAGGCTGACATTATTTCTCATGGCTCTGATTGCCAATTTGTACAGGAGTTTTCACTATTTCACTTGAATATGTTTGAGTGGAGTATCAATTGATATTGTTTGGTCTTCAAGTCTGTGATGAATGAATTCCTTATCTTTTGAATTCCAGGATCTTTTACTTCTCATCAACCACTGTTTGAGAAATAATTATATTATCATTTAGGGAAAGGAGATCTCGTCTGCTGTCTTGAGTTGAAATGGATTTCCTAAGTCTTGTAATGTGCTTATTAACCCTTGAAATATTTACAGAAAGTTTTGAGTGCAGGCTGAGCATTCATAGAGTTGGTTTCAATGCCAGTTACGTTTTTAAACCCTATATCAAACTCCGTTATTACCCTTGCTACTTCGGGTTTTAGCCTTGAAAAAACAATCTGTGAAACGCACGTCGGCGGTTCACACTGTACTAATGTGTAAATAATTTGTGCTTGCTAATAATGTGTAATACTGCTTGAATGTGAATTGGATTAGTTAGTAGCTAGGAGGTGGGATGATGCCTGCATAGAGTAGAACAGTGTGCATTGGAAATTGAACCAGCAACCCTTTAGCCTATTAAGTGATAGGGGCAAAGTACATTTAATATCAAAGCATTAACACACTGCACCCCAGATTGAATGGACTAGTACTACTAACAAGACCCAGTGTCTGACTGCATGCAGCAGCGTGTGGCACATGGGGACAATAGAATTATATTTATAACACTGGGGGTATTGCATGTCCAGTTGCTGCCTCTTCTCATTAGCATATAGCCTCCAAACAATTGCAATGATTTGGGAATAATAGAACGTAATGTAGCCAAACCATTACTGAGCATTTAGAGCAGCTGCTTCTTGTTAAGTGAATGGGAGACTAACTACAATTGTTACATGTAGCTGACTCTTGATACAATTTGAACAGCATTGTAACAACTGAGAAGAACGGCAGAGACTGTGATACTTAACATTACTGGGCACAATTGGCTCACTCGCAGGCTACACACACAGTACAGATATTTGCAGCATACTGCTTACTGTGGTAAATAAATCTCCTACAATAAGAATATCTACTGCAGATAGGAAGTTTCCTAACACACTATCAGTATAACTGTATTAATAGTGCAGCGGATCCCCCTCAAGACACTCCGACATAGATTATTCATATGGAATACCTGTCCTAATAATAAATAACTAGGCCAAGTGACATGCAACTTTAACATACAGCGCAATAATATTGAATAGCTGTTACATGAACAATATCCGAATTCAGAGTACAAATTACAGTCACTGCAATAAAAGGCTGATTGTGCCAGCAGTGATAGACAATGTAATACGTACCCTGATAGTCACTGCAATAAAAGGCTGATTGTGCCAGCAGTGATAGGCGATATAATACGCACCCTGATAAAGGATTAATGCGGGTCACTGAACACGCTGACAATGTGGTTTGAGAGTGGTGATCAGTGATCATAACACAATTGAATTTGATATTTAGGATAAAATCTACTCAAGAGTGAATCCATCCACTTGTCATAATACATCATAACAGCACAAATTAATAGCAGAGGCATAGGAACATGGTTTGACCATCTAGAAGCCTAGTCAATATAGTATGTGGGGAGGCTTGAAGAGGGAACGCTAGCCAGCAGTCAATCAGTTTTCCATATACTGTTTACTTATGAAATTACCACATTCTAGACTGTATTCGAACATTAGAAAATTGGTAATAAAATTAAAATATATAAGTAAACAACAACAACAACACTAAGAGTATTGTGGATTTAAATTTATTCACATCAATTAATCAACAGTATACACAATCCTCACAAAGGTTATTATACTCCATCAATTAGTACATATAAGCAATGCACGACACATAAAGTACAGTGTGTATTTTATTAATTGTAACACGTTGTCTTGTCATTATATGTTGGTTTTAATATTTCACAGTTACAGGTTTTAACAAAATTAATTAAAAGTTATATTTTATGTAGTCATTTATTTTGTGCGCCACTAAAAGACCAATTCCTTTTCCTCTTTTTGTGAACTCTTTTACTTCTCATCAACCACTGTTTGAGAAATAATTATATTATCATTTAGGGAAAGGAGATCTTGTCTGCTGTCTTGAGTTGAAATGGATTTCCTAAGTCTTGTAATGTGCTTATTAACCCTTGAAATATTTACAGAATGTTTTGAGTGCAGGCTGAGCATTCATAGAGTTGGTTTCAATGCCAGTTACGTTTTTAAACCCTTCTTCAAACTCCGTTATTACCCTTGCTACTTCGGGACTCCCTTTATGCATGCATTGCACTGCTCATGTGCTGGTACAGTACAATGCCATTGCAGTAAACATATGGCTGTAAATTCCTGAAGATTTTTAGGATGTTCAGCAAATCTGGTAGATTTTCATATATCTCAGATACATTGGAATCTACCTGGAATAGTTATGGTGGTGGTTGAATGAAAAAAAAAAACCAAGGAACAAATTTTGTTAAATTCTGTTCAGAGTTGGAACTTGCGATTGATGTCAAGATTCAATAAGCTAGTCTTCCACATCCATCACTGTATTCCAATATGCAAACTGTGGGATTGTGTAATACTTTTTTATCAGTATTATTGTTATTGCTTTAAATAATTTACTACAAATAATGTGCTAATAAAAATGATAATGAAGGTGAACAAACAACTAGACTTTTTAAAGAAATCACCATTGTTTTGAAATATGATGGCCATTTTTCAGTATGGCAGACAAAATATTTGGACCAAACGCAAAATGTATTCAGTCTTGTGTATCATCTACAGTGTCTCTGAAAGTTTCACATTTTCTTCCAAAAGTGGACAGTTGCAGCTTTTCCTGTGTGACTTGTGAAAATTACATGTGTGTGTTAAAAGTACTGTAATCTTTTGCAGATGTTTTGTTCTCTCTGTAACTCGAAGAATATTTGAAGGGTAGCCCCAGAAAACACCAATTTTATGGAGGTACCCACAAATATTAAGGATCCCCTGAATGTATCTACGGATGACTGCAGCAGATATAGGTTTCTATTAGCAAATGTACTAAACTCTGGAATGTGAAGCTCCAGTAGCTGACACCATCTTCAGTTGGCATTAGCCATTGTAGCTTATAGGCTATACTCCACAATAATTGGTGGGAGAGGGAGTCCTTTCTCTTTGCATGTATTTTAATACATCCTGGCAATAAGCAGCAATTCGAAATTATAATTATTGGGTCTAATACCTAATAAAAAGGCCCCTATGTATCATAACCTCCGGCCAGTCATGATTTAAGCTAATGCCTCTTAGCCAATGAACCGGACCTGTGACCATGTTATCTGCATCTTTGCTTGTTGTAGGTCAAAGCAATGGGTGCCTGAAAGGATACATCAACTGTTCCAGTGCTCTCAGAACACACAATGTACCTGTATATTGTGTGACAGAGCTGTGGCCCTGATACAAGAAGGTGCCTGACTGTTGTTTTCTGGAATGTCTCTATTCCGTTGTAACTTTACTGGGAAAGTGGGTGGACTGTGTGAGTATATATAAATTACATTAACAAACAGCACATTGTGCCCATCAGATATACTGCATACAAGCATGGTCAGAAATAAATTATTAAAGATATTAATCTCTCACACTGGAACTTTCCAGTTTATCCAAAAATGTTGTTCCTTTTTAGCTCTGAATCATCTCTTTGGACAAAATGTAATACAGAACTTTTGTCTTTAAAAATGGTCCACTTTAATTCCACCATCAAAATTACTTAAAGTTCTGCACTTTTGTACATTAAAACAAATTATTTTGTTGCTTCCTGTTGCACTGGAATCATGGGCGTAATTATAGTGGTTGCAAGGGGTGCCATTGCAATGGGGCCCAGATGCTTAGGGGGCCTGTACCCAGGTTATAAAGTTGCATACCAATTTCCAGAGTTGCCTGCTAAGCAATTAGGTCTGATCTATTGCCCATCCTGAATTGTGTGACATTACATTTTCAGTGAGAGGAGTGTATAATGGCAAGGGGCACTGTAATCTGGCTTCATTTGAACTGGAGGCCACTGTAATGCCAGGGCACTATTACGGGGCATAAAATTAATAACTACTGTGGAAAGATGTCTCTAAAGAAACATTTGAATAGTGGCCCCTTCAATATATTGGTGTGGGCCCCACAAAGTTCTGGTTATGTCCCTGACTGGAAACATTTTAATATGAACAAATGCCCTGCACACCAAAAGGGTTAATATATTTTCTGACAACTAATTACTTTTGTCTGTATCATATTGATGTGTCGTCTATTTCTCAGATGTGATTTAAGCAGAAAGCAGTTTTTCCATGTGAATGCATCAATGGATTCATAGATTAAAGGTGGGGAATGGATAAAAGTCTACATACGAGACAATATAATAAATCGAAAGTGTAATAAATTATATAGTAAATAAATAATATAAGCAAAACACTTGATATGTAAAAGCTACAGTTTTCTTTTACATTTTCTACGTACTCACCTGACTTTAATAAAATGTTTAGCTCAATATTACTGTTGGTTATTAACCCAAGTTTCCCAAGTCAGTTCTGATTTTAAGGACCCACAAGGATTAGCATTTTGGGGTGGGACATTTTACATAGTTACATAGTTGTTGAAGTTGTATTATTACAGATTATATCCTTGGATGCCTTTTTCGGCTAGAAATTTGTCTAACCCTTTCTTAAACACATAAATTGAGTCAGACATTACAACCTTCTCTGGCAGCGAATTCCATTTATACTGTGGTTTGGTAGGGTATAGGCATAACATAGATAAATTGATGGGACAATCGGGCCCCTATTTTTTTTCCAGATATACAACCAGAATCTTTGCCACTCTCCTGCTGCTATGTATTTAGTAGCAGTACTACAGCTCCTTTACTGCAGCTCTGGCTGACTCATTCCCTCTCATCATGACGTCTCTCCTCTCCACACTCCCACAATGACACGCAGTGTGCTTAGAGTGACTGAGGAGCTGTGTCTGTGGGATATGCAAGCAGGGTGGCAAAGTCCACACACACTAACAGTTAGACATTGTAACAGTGTTATGGCCCATACACACTGGCCGATATATCGGCCGCTCTATTGAACGGGCGATATATCGCGGGTCCATCAGCCAGTTTGTACGGGTGATATATCTGTGAACTCCGTCGTTCACAGACATATCGCATCGGCCCTACAACACAGCTGACAGCCAGTATATCTTTCGATATATTGGTGCATCACTGTGTGTGTACGGGCGATCAGCCGACAGCCCGTACACATGCTGCGGCAGCTGCTGGTGATTGACAGCTGAACTGGGTGGACGTATGTACATGGCCGCCCAGTTCATGACATCAGTCCCCGAAGGATCGGGGAGTGTGTATGCACAGCACACTGCCCGATCTGTCCATAGATCAATTGATCTGCAGATATATCTTTCAGTGTGTACTCACCCTTAGTGACTGGGTGAGTGCCTCATACAGGAGATAGGGCATTACTACTGTGTGGCATAATGTGGCATAGTGTGTAATGGGGACTACTACTGTGGGCATTATTTGCAAGGGTGCTACTACTGTGGACATAATGTGTAAGGGGCACTACTACTGTGTGGCATAATGTGAAAGGGACACTACTACTGTGTTGCATGAAACATGAGGGGGACTACTACTGTGTGGCATAATGTGTATAAGGGGTACTACACATGATTAAGGTGCTCTACTGTGTGGCTTAGCATGTATAAGGGGTACTACCATGTGACGTACTGTGAATAAAGGGAACTACTGTGTGCTGTACTTTGAATTAGGGGTACTAATAGTTGGCTACACCACTTCCCCACGATACAACACCCCTTTGATGCACGCTGTCCCTATTTAAAATTCTGACACATGGTTACCAAAATGTCTAGTTCAGGCTCTGGTAGATTATCTGCCCAATTCAATGTATCCTAAATTCAATGTGACCAGTCTATCACAATATTTACCTTCATTTTATCAATGTAAATCATCTTCCATCCTTATGTAACAGATGCATGTATTTTATAAATTATGTTCTATAGTGAAGTACAAAACATTAACAGAACAAGCTGAAATATCATTAGTGTTTTAAATGGGCCGTGGCAACAAACACATGCATTTTCATGTAGTACTTTTAATAGCTGACATAAACATTTATTTGCCAAAAAGGGGCATATATTTTGGGGTCATATACCACAGAGTAAGAGCCCTGGACATAAACAAATAAAAATGGTTAAATGCAAGTGAGATATAAGAACAACTTGTGGTCAATAACTCTTTTAAAGAGAATACATTTTTAATGTGCCCTTTAGCTTAGAAAACAAAGTGTTTTATCAAATAGACTGTAATTAATAAAAACACTGTGAAAATCCAGAAACCAATCCAGCTATCTCTGCTATAAGATTAGTCATCTCTGGCAGTGAGCACAAAGGATATTGTGCCAATATACCCTATCCTTACTTCACTGAGATGTGTTTTATGTACATACATTGGAATCACAAAGGGTCTGATAAATAGTTAGATGAAGTGTTATCCTAAAAAATTACGCAATTTGTGTATATCCTCCAGCAGTGCATACAGCCTCTGGGCTGCAGCACTGACTACCTCATGCAGGGGGGAGAGTACATATAAACATAAATGTGAAGATGTATACAATATATGTGCTAGTGTGTATCCAGGATCGGCAGCAGCAGCATCCATGCAGAACCAGGGACTCGGCATTAGGCTTCAATCTACTAAGCCCACCCCCAGACTCTCATTGGCTAGTAACACAGGAGTCTCGGGGCAGGCTTAGGAGAGGGAAGCCTAATGAAGAGTCCCGGGTTCCAATCCACTGACAGATTCCTATTAGTGTGCATACTACTGTACATAAATATCTGGATGAGCTCTAGATGGCACCCTCTTTCCTAAAGAATTCTGGGGAACCCCTTTACTCATGGTGCTCCTCAGAGTGGGCCTGTGGTGATTGAATGAGACACCATGGGGGTCATTCCAAGTTGATCGCTCAGTACGGATTTTCTCAGCACAGTGATTATTTCAGAATGGGGCTAATCTGCGCATGCGTATGCACCACAATGCGCAGGTGCGTCGTACAAGTACAAAGAGCTTTGTGGTTGACAGGAAGTGGGAGTTTCTGGGTGTCAACTGACCGTTTTCTGGGAGTGTTTGGAAAAACACAGGTGTGGGCGGGCGTTTGCTGGGCGGGTATCTGACGTCAATACTGGGACCTTCATCGCAGCAATCATCGCACAGAATAAGTAACTACAGGGCTGGTCTTGTTCTGCACAAAATGTGTTTGCTGCCCCTCAGCTGCACAGGCTTTAGCACTCCTGCACAGCAAAAATACACTCCCCCTTGGGCAGCGACTATGCTTTTGCACGGCTGCTAAAAGTAACGAGCGAGCGATCAACTCGGAATGAGGGCCCATAGCCAATCTCTACACTCCGATCCAATAAAGAAAAATAAAGGGTATATGGTAAAAAGGCTGACAGTAACCATAATGACAGTAATAATATTGACACAACTATGTCAACATCAGAATTTCAAAATTTTTAAAACTGTGGACAGGCACCAGGTCGGCATCCTCAACAGGTTCACAATGTCAACATCTGAAATGTCGCCATGTGAAATTTCACCACTCTGGGAATGCCAGCGGTTAGACATAAGCTCGTTTGAAGGGAAATAGTTGGGAATTTGCCTGCACGGAAAGTTAGGGCTAGGCTGCGGTTGGGGGTGGTTAATGTTAAGCACAAGGGAAAGGTTTGAGTTAGGGTTGGGGATAGGTGAAGAAACAATCAATGGAATGCTGCAACATCACAGCGCCATGCCGGAAGTCACTATTGCAACACCAACATGGTGCATGTCAACAGTTTGACCATATTACAACAATATTCATTTCCATCTATAGATGGCCTTTTAGCTCTTTTACATGGCCTCCAAATTACTTGCAGAAACTTCTTCTAACCACTTCACCTTGAAAGCAGTGGCCTTTTAGCTCTTCTGCATGGCCCCGCCTCCACAGGACTTTCGTACTCTTCTTCCAACTTATTCATCTTGGGGGAGGTGGCCTTTAAGCTTGTTTGCATGGCCACTGCTATCCCAGGGTTTCTGTCATCTTCTGCACCTTCACCTGGGGAGCAGCAGCCTTTAAGCTCTTTTGCATGGCTACCACCTCCCCTGGGCTTTTGTCATTTTCTTCCTGGACTTTCACCTGGGGCAGCAGCCATTAAGCTATTTAGTATGTCTGGCACTTCCCCAGGGCTTGCGGTGTCTTATTCCAAGTTTTTCAACTGGGGGTAGTGGCCTTTAAGCTTTTTTGCATGGCCGCTGCCTCCCCAGGGCTACAGATGGCTTCTGCATTCAGGAATTCTTGCTTGCTTTTCCTCTGCTATCAGACTGACAACAGCTGCTTCACACTGGCTAATATTAGCAAGCACAAGGGGGTAGGGCAATAACAAAGCTCACCATGATTGGCTCACTAATCTTTATAAATTGCATCATTAGCAAACCAATGACAGCATGCGGCATCAATTTTAACATGGAAATGCCACACTGTGTCCGTAGGGCAGCGGTAGAAATCCACCAAAGCTGTCCTACGCCTGCTGACAAATTCTGCAGTAATGGCGGATGAGTATTGGATTAAGGCCAGCCACCATGCTTACCTCCTCTGCCATTTCCTGCCGTATTGCCCACAGCCTCCTGCAGCCATTCTCAACACTTTTTCTGGAATATCTCTGGATTCGGCCCTGTTGCCACACTGATGTTGCGCTGAGCTGTCGGGATTGAAGATCAATCACTGGCTACCTACACACTGAGTAAACTGGTCGGATCAGGTGAACAGGTCAGTCGGCGGAGGGTATACATTTGTCTAATATCAGACCATTGATCGATTGGGAGTCAGATCTCCTGAAGATTGGAGTAGTGTGTACCCTGCTTAACTGTCGACAAGTCATACAATACCCATATGTAGGAGCAGCAACTGCCAGTTTCTCCTCTGTGTCAGTGGCCAGGACTTCATCTGAGGGTGCCACAGGAGCATTAAAAACCCTGGATAGGTAGCATTGCGGCATGTCACTCATTCAGTATTTTAGATGCATATAACAGTTGATACATTAAGCAATCATCTAGTTTGCTTAATGGTAGCACCAGAGCTGCATGATGTGCTCAAAGTGAACTTTAAGATGTCCCTCTCACTACTACTGCTACAAGCTGCCATTTAAAAGGGGGAAATAAGCTTTGATGGCAGGAATAAGGACCACATGGGAGGAGGGCAATTCTCTCTCTGGCGCAGGGCACCAAAAAGTCTAGTTATGGCTCTGCCCCTGCACATGACTGCGGACACACCAGCAGCAATCCGGCACAACCAGGGTTACTGGATACTGTGCCCCTGTATATGTGTATTGTAAATACTATTATAGCTTGCCTACCTTCCTCCATGAGCCAAAGATCACAGACTCCACTCCCAGCTCTCACACAGGGCACAGCTCTGTCTCCTGCTTGGTAATCAGCCATCCAGGGCACAGCGATGATTGCTACTTGACTTCTGGATTGCTGTGTGTGTGGTCCAACACACACTGGGATGGTGTCATGGCGGCCTTCTGATAATGCTGTGTTCTCTGTATCCCGCTTGTTCACCTCCATCAGTGGCGTGTGCCCCCTGGGACTGCCAGGCCCTAAGCAGATGCTTTGGTCACATGTCCGTAAATTCGCTACTGATTGACGCTATGTGTATAAGTACACATATGTAGATGTCAATCACCAGATTTCTCCACCAGACACTTGGGAGTAAATTTGCTAAGAATCCTGTTTGCCAGAGTTTGCATTATCGGGGTGTATTTGGCTATTTTTAATCTCAGAGAATTACTAAAGGCAAACACAGTTGTAAAATCACAATTTGAACTGTAAAACACTTCCGAATCTGTGAATAGAGATCAATATACCATCAAACCAATTCACAAGTACTTTCAATGGAAAGGAATGCAACATGGAATTTTACTTAAAAAAAGTGTTTAACATGATTGCTGTCATCTGTGTTCAACCTGCACTGTAGTTGATTGATAAGAAAAATGTTTCAATTCAGCTAGCAGCTATCATAAATTAAGTGGTAAGTTCAGGAACAAAATTAAGTGGTAAGTATTGTACCTTATAAAAGGGGTCATGTTGGATTGTGTTAAGGGCTGTGAGCTGCCTGCAACACTAAGAAGACTGTGCCAATGAAGGTCTGTGGGATGCAAGCACTACTGTGGCACTACTGCTGTGGCTGTGTCAGACTGTGAAGGCCTGTGGGCAGCAGCACTTAGGATTGTGTCACTGAAGGTCTGTGGGATGTAAGCACAACTGTGGCATGACTGCTGTGGCTGTGTCAGACTGTGAAGGGCTGAGGGGTGCAGCACTAAGGACTGTGTCAGTGAAGGGCTGTGGGGTGCAAGCACTACTGTGGCACTACTGCTGTGGTTGTGTCAGACTGTGAAGGGCAGTGGGGTACAGCACTGAAGACTGTCACTGAAGGGATGTGAGGTGAGAGCACTGCTGTGGTTGTGTCACATTGTGAAGGACTGTGGGGTGCAGCACTGTAAGGCACTGTGTTAAAAACAAAAACAAATAAAACCATCAGAAAAGTGCAATGAGTGGCAGCAGTGTGTAACAAAAAAAAGAAAAGAAAGAAAATAACTTGTGTGTGTTCAGGTATTGTGTTGTAAAATAATAATGTTTATTAGGTTCCAGTGTGTCACCATTGCTATAAGCGCAGTAAGTCGCAGCAGTGTATAAAAAAATAAATATTGATATGGACCAGTTGATAGAAGAGCAGGAGCAGCAACCCAGTACTAGTGCTGCAGTTGCTGCCAGTCATAATAGTACTTCAACTTCTACTAAAGGTGGTCCAGAGGACACAAAGCTTAAGAAAGGTCACCTGGTCACTTGAAATCTAAATATTTCACAATGTTAAAGAAAACATCACCTCTAATAAAGAGAATGTTTACTGCAAGAAAACATAAAATTGGCAACTTGCCATACACCATATGCTGTGGCAAGGAAAGGTTCAGGCCATGGTCTTTATTTGTGAGCGGTAGTCCTGCTAGTGCTACTGCTGTTTTATGCATTAGAAGAATGCCTATCGCAGAAGCAAGGGACAAACACAGACATCTTCTTCTGTAACCACATATTAAAACAGACAAATCAGTGCCAACAAAGAGAACACTGGCTGAAGAACAAACGGTGTGTTCACAAATCCCTGAGGAGAGTCTATGGGTGTCCACGTTAGCTATATATGAGTCCAACATTTCCGACACTGTACTTGTGGAGAACCCTCCTGCAACCATTTAAGCACCCTCTGCAAATATGGGGATGAGCAGTACAAGTTAAGATGGAGACAGAGAAATTGGGGATACTAGTGTGTTAGTGCAATGGGATGTGGGGTATATTTGTGTATCTGATGCTAGAAAGAATGTTGATGAAGAGGATTTGTTTGTGTCAAAGACCTAAGTCAGTCACCAGTAGCAGCAGTTCTTGCCTGTGATAAAAAGCCATTGTCATGCCTGGGCATAAGACCAAGAAATCCAGCACGTGTGTGGGGAATTATTTTCACCCAAATCCTGCCAACATTTGTGAAGGCATCTGTAAATTTTTGAGGCTAAAGTTAGTAGATATAGGGTTGTTAATCATCTAGTCACCTCCTCCCTGTTATGTCATTTGCAGTGAGTTCATGCAAGTTATTTATCAAAATCTTAAAAATGCTGTAAAATAATAACAAGCAGTCCAGTATCATCTACTAGCAGTTTGGACCAGCACATGCAATCTCCACTGCCAACACCTTCATCATCAACCTCCTCATTAATTATCAGAGGTAGTCCTTCCAAAAAAAAATGTTTTGTGGGGGGCCCAAACAAACCTGAAGTGCTTTGTTTGCTAAACTGTGCACATCCTTTTTAAATTAATATACAACATAAGGTTGAGTGGGAGGGCCCAAGGTCAATTCTATATTGCACCACTTATGAACTAGATTTAGGAGGAAAAACATGTTATTATCCCTCATACTTAGAAGTGGTGTAATTACAGTGGGTGCAGGGGATGCAGCTGCTATGGGGCCTGTGCTGCTTCCAGTGCCCCCAAATCCCACTGCACCCAGGCATGTACCAGATCACCCTGCCATCCAAGCCACCCATCAGCCAAGGTCCTCAAGGAGGGCTGTACGGCTGGTGCCACAACCCAACATGCTCACCCACCACTGCACTAACTATAGCTAGACTCCCGCTGCGATGCATGTTATGCTAGCAGTGCTGCTGGCTCCTTTTTTTCTTTCTCAATCTAGATAGAGGATAGCCGCTCATTCCCGCACTGTGGAACCTATTTGGCTTCAGTTGTAATTGTGCTAATTTAGCAAAACTGCAATTGATTACGATTGCATACTGAGGGCTGCCTAGCACAAGGCAAAACTGCCCAGCATGCAATTGGCTACCAACGATCCGCTACGCATGCAAATCGCTGCCTGCACAGTGTGATCATGAAAATGGCCCAGACCTACCCCCCGTTTTCACCGCAACACCTACCTTAACCGACCTGCAAATGCCTCTGCCTGTCAATCAGGCAGAGGCATTCACATTATTGAGAGGACTGCAGGCATATGCGCAGTGTGGGCCCTGCATGTGTGCACTGGCTTGGGGTTAGAGAGTATGCGATCCCATCTTTCCCACAGTGCCATGCAAGTAGCCAGCAATGCAGGAACCCGGCTGTGCTGCGGCGCTTCCCTAGGTAGTGTATCGGGCAGACTAAGCAAGGAGATCATGCTACCCACCATTCCTAATGAGAAGGGCCCTCTGGCCAGTCTCTGCACAGATGGACAGTAGGTGAAAAGATCTGAACACAAGTGCTCCAGAAAAGAAGTCAGGTTAAACCGAGCCAGGATGGAGGAACTGAGACTGAACAGCATCAGCTTTCCCTGACAGGAGACTCAGCCCACAACCAAGCCATGGTGTACAACAACAGTGTGACTACCCCAAAAAATAATCTATATAATTTACCCCTGACCTCACACACAGAGACCAAAATTGTACTGCATAGAATATTCTCATTTATGGGGACCCAGCAGGTCAGTATGTTGGGCAGATGGGGGCATCTAATATACTAGATATATGGGTTGGCATTGTATGCTGGTCAGATGTGAATGCATTGTATACTGGTCAGATGGGGATGCACTGTATACTGATCAGATGGAGGCACATCATATACTGGTCAGATGGGGATGCACTATACAGTATACTGGTGAGAAAGGGATGCATTGTATACTGGTCAGAAAGGGACGTATTGTATACTGGTCAGATGGGAATGCATAGACTGGTAGCACACACCACACAGTGGAATAATGCCACCACCAATTGCTTACAGCCAGATGCATGCTGCCCACAAGGAGGAACACAGAGAACCAGGAAGGATGTAAAGGAACATAGAGGGCTTCAGAGCAACACATATGGATGTAGAGGAGCTTAGAGTGGTGCAGGGCAGCACAGAGGCATGTAGAGGAGCACATAGGGACACAGAGCAGTAAGGAGGTGCGCAGAGGAGCATAGAGTGGTGAAGAGGAACATAGAGGGGTGTAAAACAGTACAGAAGGTTGCAGAGGAGCACAAGAGCAGTATAAATGAGAGCAGAGGAGCAAAAAAATGGTGGAGAGAAGCACAAAGGGATGAAAAGCAGTACAGAGGGACTTAGTAGAGCACAGAGTGGTGTAGTCCATTATACTCAAGCATGTCACTAATAGCCATTGTCAAGCTTGTTTTGTATTATGTACTGTAAAGGCAAATATAAAAAGCACTTTGAGTCCTATTAGGAGAAAAGTGCTATATAAAAACATTATTATTATTATTATTATTATTATTAAGGGTTGCAGAGGTGCACAGAGTGTCACAGAGCAGACAGAGCACCACAAAGGGCAGTAGAGAAGTGCAGAAGGGTACAGAGAAGCACAAAGGGATGGAAAGCAGTATAGGGGGTGCAGAGCAGCATAGAGGAGTGCAGAGAGATGTAGAGTATACAGAGGCTGAGCCTGCAGTGCTGAGTAGGGTGGCCAATCCCGAGAACGGGATCAGTGGGATCCTGGGAATTAAACCAAAAAACGTCTGGGATTAGAAGATCCAATCCCAGGGATTGAAGGATCAGGCGGCCCTTTGTTTTTTTGAAGCTGGGCAGTGTTGAGCATCCTCATGACACTCAGACGCTGCCCCCTATGCAGTGTGATGTGCAGTCACAGGTCACGCTGCGCCGTTTGCCATCACCTGCCGCTGACTGGCCTAGATCTGCCGAGACAGAGGGATGTTTGATACCCGCCCACCCGTTCCCTTGGTATGGTGAGTTATATGTGCGGGGCGGGCGGGGCGAGGGATTGGACACATAGGGAAAAGCCAATCCCGGGTATCCCAGGAATCCCAGGATTGACCATTTTTCAATTTGAAAAAAAAATGGCCCGGGATTGTTCTCCCTAGTGCTGAGTGTGAATTTTTCTCCGTGTGGGGGCAAATGTGTTGGGATTTTTACCTCCCAGTTCCAACTGGGTGCCTTTTAAAGATTTTGCTATGGGGCATATAAAATTCTAGTTATGCCCCTGTCTCTGTGGTGCACATCATAAATATATTACAGGGTAGGAGAGGAGGGAGAAAGAATGGCCAAAAGGATAGCCTTCTAATATTTGTAAGAGTAAGAGAGGCTGATTTGGAGTTTGCAGCTCTGCAGTGCAATTAATTAATTTTTTAAGCTACTTTTTCAACCCTTTTTTGCAATCATTGACTATTAACATTATATTTGTTATGAGCTTTTCTCTTCTCAGTTGCTACAGAACAGATAATTGTGATTCTCTGTTATATATTTTTTTAATTAATCAAAAACATTAATACATTTTAATCAATTAATACATTTTACTCAATCAATCAATCAATCAATCAATCAATCAATCAATCCTTTACCTGTCTGCCACTACATACTCCACCTCCATTTCCTTGTACTTCCCTGTACTGTACCCTGCACAGACACATGTTGTTTTCAAGTACAAATGCATAATACATACTGTAACTATACCAAGAAATATGTACTTAATAAATGTATGACTGTACTGCTGTCCCAGCTGTGCATGGGCACTGCAACACAAGGGCTCCAGTGCTTGTGTAAGCAGTGCCTAGTGATCTGCCTCCCCCTGTGGCCACAGTGGACTCTGTGGGTGCCGCTGAAGGGTCTTGTAACAGGAGATTGTGTGCCACTGATTTGCTTAGCAGCAATTCACTGCCACCATTTTAGTGAGGGGGCTGTCTCTGCCAACTGTAGAGCCCACAGCCAGTCCCCCAAGAGGATATAGGCTACTTTGGGGAGCCCCAGCCCTGGAGGGGTCATGATGTCATTAATGAGCTTCAGAATGGGATGCATGTCATGATGTCATTAATGAGCTTCAGAATGGGATGCAGTCAGGATGCCAGTTCTCAAAATACTGGCACCAATAATCCTGATGTGCGCCCAAATCCCGGCACCAGAGCTCTGACATTCTTTTGAATACCAATGCTGGAATCCCATCCACCGACATCCCCTGAATATAAGTATGCTGGGGTCTAGATTTCAGTCGCAGCGGGAGGTTAGGTTTAGTCTGCGGGTGTAGGCTTAGGCTGCAGGGAATGGAGGGTTAGGCTGTGGGGAGGTGGGGTTAGGGTTTGGCACCCCCACGGAGGGTTTTCCTGCAGGAAAGGGATGGTTAGGGTTAGGCTGCAGGAATCGGGGGTTACTGTAGGTTTAGGCACCACTGGGGAGGGTTAGGGTTAGGCTGTGAGGGGTGAAGGTTAGGGTTAGGCTGCAGGAAGGAAGGGTTATGGGGGTAAGAGGGGAAGATAAGCATAGTTACCCGATTCCTGTCAGGATTCTGCGCATTGGGATGCCTGTGTTGGTATTATGACCGCCAGCATCCCATCCACCAGTTTTTTACATCATACCCCCCAGGATATAAGGGGCACTCCTACGGGCTGTGAACCCTAGGTTCTGAGGGGCAATTCTCCTTGTCATAAGGAGCCCCAAGGTAGTGAGGAGCCAGGAGATTTTTGTTAGGCGCAGCGGTCCGTAGCCGGCCACTGCACCTTCTCCCCTTTCTGCACGGCGCCTGGCAACGCTAGGGACGCCGTGCGCGCTGAGCCCCCGGGTCCCTAGCAATGCTAGGACGCAGTGCGCGCTGAGCCGCCGGGTCCCTAGCAATGCCAGGACGCGTGCGTGCCGAGCCGCCGGGTCCATAGCAACGGGGACGCCACAGGCGGACCGCGTTCCCCGTTGTTGGTGTTTAATTAGTATGCACTCACACATGTTCTCTGGTCGTGCAGCAAGGCAGCTGCACGACATTTTGGGTAATTAGGCTCTGGACTCTGATTGGAGGGTTCCCTGTTTTAAACCTCCTCAGTGCCTCACACAGACGCCGGTGATAGCTTCCTGCATGCTGCTCATGTTTGGTGAACGTCTGTTCCTGGTCTGCTGTGCCCGGTCTTTCCAGTTCTCTGAGTTCCTGAGTCTTGGAGTAGCCGTCTTATCCTAAGGAGTTCTTCTGGTCCTCGTTTACCTGTGGCAGTCGATAGAGGATCTTGCTTGGTTTCGTGAGTGGCGGCTCCGCCGCGAGTTGCGGCCTAAACCGCTTTATATTGTTTTCTGTTATTGGAGCATTTGCGGAGGTATCCGCTTCCACAGTCCTCTCCGGTACTCGGTGGTGCCGTGTAGGAGAGTGGACAAGTGGAGTATTTTGTTGTTCTTTTCCCTGGTGGAAATCCGCGCATACTTTAGTTTCAGCTTTGTTAGTAGCCCCTGGCTTTGTTGTTCAGTTAGAGGGACCCTTGTTATCACCCTGTCTCGGTTCACTCTTTGTCTCTCATTAAGACCTGAGGGGGCATCGGAGTTGGGCAGACGTAATCCGCCCTTCAAACGCGGCTGCCATGGGCCCAAGCAACCATAGTCTTGCAAGAGTGTACTGACAGCATGGGCGAGACATCGGAGATAGGGTGCCAGGGGCTATTCCCTTTCCATTCCCCTTTCCCAGCATTACGTTCTGGTATTCAGGTCCTACCGTATAAGATCACCCCTGACCTGAGTATCAGAATCATAACAATTTTAGCAGTCACCCCCATGCTGGAATGTGAGTTTTGGTTTCAGTTTGAGGAATCTGATTGAAGTCCCTGTCGATGAAAACTGTGTATTTATAGCTCTAGGTGGAAAGTATCCATTTGAAGAGGGTGGGTGCATGGTTGCAGCTGAATTATTAATATTTTCAGAAGTCCTCCATCCTCCTCATTGACCCCCCCATGTTACTTGTGCCTGCTGCGGTTCTTTCTGTGCTACATTGTACAGCAAGCATGTCTGCAGCCTGTTAGGGGGCTTCTAGAGGGGGTGCCTAAATCTGCAACAGTTGCCCCACTTTTTTTTTAATGAATATCAAACCCTCTGTATTATGTTCATGCCATCTGTAAAGCTCCTTGAGCCCTATTGTAGACAAGCGCTATATACTATAAATACAATTTTATGGTATCGTGATTATTTATGGGACCTTCACAACTTTGCCATTGTTGCCAGAGGGGTGCTTACTCTGCCAATCATCTTAAAATTCATGCAGTTTCAATATTTCCTATAGTACATTCAAACTGATCAGGGTTGTCCTACTGCCATCAAATTGGCATGTTTGTACTGATACACTGGAAATTAGGTCAGTGGGCACCGCGTACATCATAGACCAGTATTGAGGGCAGCCATTTATTTATTATTACCAGTTATTTATATAGCATACACATACTCCACAGCGGTTTATAGAGAATATCTGGCCATTCACATCATCACAATTTATATTTCCTAGCACATTTATAGGCACTCACATTCATACTAGGGTTAATTTTGTCAGATGCTAATTAACCTACCATTATAATTTTGGATTGTGGGAGGAAACCAGAGTACGCGGAGGAAACCCAAGCAAATATGGGGAGAATATACAAGCTCCACACAAGGCCATGGTGGGAATCGAACCCATGACCTTAGTGCTGTGAGGCAATAGTGGTAACCATTACACCATCCTTACTGCACAGACAGGCACTTCATACAATTGGTATGCAGATGGTGTGGGGACAGCATGGATGGAGTAATGGTTACCACTACTGCCTCACAGCAATGGGGACATGGGTTCGGCCCCCACTATAGCCTTAACTGTGTACTGTTAATACATACTACCTGTGCTTATTTGGGTATCCTCCATGTGCTCCAGTTTCATCCCACAATCTCAATCTATACTTATAGGTAATTATCCTATAGAGTGTGCACTTCTTCATGACATAGGAAACATTGATTGTTACAGTAGCTCAACTAGGTCGGGACTGAGGTGTAACACTGCAATATGCTCTGAAAGCATTGCAGAATGTGTGCGCGTACTAGGGTACAGTGAAAATGGACGATTTTAAAATTAGAAAATGCTTGGGTATGGAAAATGTACTACCCCACAGTAGTAATTCATTGCCTAAGGTTCGTCGTTCTAGGTCAATATCTTCAGCTCCCATAATTTCTTCAAAGTTTTGAAATTTGGTCTGGATAAGCAATCCCGCAATACACGTATGCACCGCACATCTTGTCTCTGCGGAAAGCATTTCCTGACACTAAAACATTACACATTTGATGTTGCTATGCAAGTGAAGGTTTGAAAATCACATCAATTTGATTATAATATTGTGGAATTCTGGTAATATTGGTCTGCATGAAAAGATTGGCTCAAAGTATCACAGGCAACTTATCGTAGAGGAGCATATTTCACTGGTTCTGGAACCTGGAGGAAAATACTATGGACATATTACTCCTGAGTCAGGCAAAACAAACAGTATAGTCACAGGAATCCTCACTGACCATATAGATGAAGGGCAAGGTAGAATTCAAATCGCTTGCAGAGAAATCTACAATGGGCAATATGCCTTCTTCACTTCAATGAATTGCCACTTTGTCACCTTTTCACATTACTTGAGGGGCTAAAAACTGGTCCTGAAAGTTTTTCAGGTCCTATAGGACAAAAGCTTGTTGCCTGTGAAAAAAAAGCCAGTTGTTTGCAAAATAGATACAGAACTTCCAGATATTGACACAATTGACCTAAGTACTGACCAAAAGTACCTTCTAGAAATATGCAGAGCCATTTCTGCTGGCACTGTACCCGAAGATCTTGCTAACAGAGACCCGGGGCTGTTACATCATTCCAGATGGCTGACAGCTGGAAATCGCACTCTTCGCTTGTACATTGCCACGTCATGCCCTTCACAAAACCTGGTAACAATTACAAATTACATTATGAAGGTATATGCCAGGCTTTGGTTCTCTATTAAAAGAGACTGGCAAATAAGACACACACGCATACATACATACATACATACATACATACATACATACATACATGGAACGCTATATAATACAATACTTACCTGATCCTGCAGAACGAAAAGAAGAAGAGGTCATCCAGACTAATACTTACTTTTTGCATACAGCAACTTTACTGGTCAGTATGCTGTTCGATGAATGGTCAGATATCAAACGTTTGGCTGTGAAAAGAATTATGAATACTACAGTCCAGGAAGATGCACAACGTGTGAGACAGTTCCCAATTCCTACACTAAATTTAAGAGCAAAAAACTATACTGAGGCAATTGATTGGGAAACAACTAAAGTGACTTGACCTCTGCTCCTCAGAGACATATCTGAGGAAGAACTGATGTTAGCTACGGACCCAGTAGCATTTGCATCAAAGGATATATGGCAGTTTCCATGCCACAGACAGGCCGTTGAGTAGACTGTGAAACTGGTTACCACGGCCGCAGTGTCTGTATGTGGATTTAGAGCAAGAGATGGCATGATCAGAAATAATATAAAATTAAGGAAGGAAAGGCCAAAAATGTGAAAAAAAATCTTATTACAAAGATGCTACAAAATAATTTATCATCTCTTTCTTCATGTATAGATGACACAACACATGTACATGTACTACATGCACAAAACATTATCTCTTGCTCTATAGTTGGTTGGTTGGATGGTTGGATTGAATGGGGGTTGGGACCGTAACTGCAGCCATCTTCTTGCAATGGGTCCTGAATAAGGCCCATACACACTAGCCATTTTTAAGCACAAAGTAGGTTACTTTTGGCGTTTTCAGCTACTTTGAGCTCAAACTTGGCCAGTGTGTATGGCTGGGCGATAAGCGGTGAGCGCTGATGCGTGCTCCCACATCATCGCTGGCCGCCGCCATCCGTCGGGCTGTTTTAACAGCTAAGTGAACCTCTTTCCATAGTCTCCTACTGTGGATAGTGGTTCACCCCCCCATGAATATTGCTGGGCACAGTGAAATTCGCCCAGTGTGTATGCACCTTAACAGCTGCAGGTCGATATTACCAGAATTCTGCAAAATATAGTCAAACTGATGTGATTATCTAGTCTTCATTTGCATAGCAACATTAAATGCGTAATGTTTTAGTTTCCAGAAATGCTTTCCACGCTATGTGAGACAAGATGTGCGGTGCATTGGGACCCATAATACATGTATTGTGGGTTTGCCTATCTGGACCAAATTTCAAAACGTTGAGGCAATTATGGGAGTTAGTGATATTGACCTAGGACAACAAACCTTTGGCCATGAATTACTACCATAGTGTAGAACATTTTCCATACCCAAGTATTTTTGATTTCTAAAATCATCTATTTTCACTACATCCTAGTGCGTGCTATAAAATAAATTGATAAAATACATTTCCATAAATAAATGATACATTTCTATGCCACTTGGAATCCAAGGATGTGCCCATGATAACTCCCCCCCCCCCCCACCTTTCGCTTGCCAATTTCTCTCTTTCACAGTTTTGGTGATAAGATGACAGTAAGACTGCCTTTACATTGCCGGCTATGTGTGGAGAATACAGTGTACTGTACATTTTACAATGGTTTTCATTAACATTTTGATGCGACAACACACTGGTGCTTTACTGGTATTGTCCATACCCCTCTCCCCTTTTCTTCACATTGACATTTTACACCACATCTTTTAAATGGTCCTTGACTTCTTCTTGCAATTTTCCCCTATTTCCAGATGCACAACTCCTTCTCCTTATTACATCTATCTTTATTCCCACCACCTGATAGTTGTGGGTGCAAGTGGATGGGGGCCACATGCCAACACATTATTGTGGTATGAGATTTTGAGGGGGTGGATGGGGCCTGCGGAACACCTAGACCCAACATCCTTAGGTACTTAGACAGTGTGTCATACACACACGCGGTATTGTCCTGGGCGGTGCACAGTACACTGTTGGGTTCTTCAATAATGCAGGGGTCTGAGTATAGTGTACTGATGAATAATCCTTTAAGGGCACTGCATGCTGCCCTGCACCACCTTACTACTGGATAAAGTTAAGTTGCGGAACTGTCTATGTTGACCTCTGGGGACTATAATTCCCATCTTTCCACTGTTTCTTACTTGGTTATAGCTTGCTTTCTGGATAGTTTACCAAGCAATGATAAGCCGAAGTCAGTTAAAGTCAGTTAAAGTATTCTTATGGCTTCTCCATATAGGAAACATACTGATTTCTCCTGCGATATTATATTTAATTTGACAGACCACCATCCCCATGATTCCCTCTGAATTGTGCTTATTTGTCAGTAGAGCTGGGATTTACCTGTACATACATAGGCTTTTACTGGCTATTTTAATACATTTTTGATTACGTCTATAAATCTTGGATTTACTTGTTATTGCATTGTATGGAATCGTTCACAAATTTTTAGATATTCTAACAGAGACATAGCAAGATTATAAGGGGCCCCACAAACTCAGGTCTCCACCAGAGTCTGTATGGCTAGTGCTCAAAGACAATGAGAATGATTATCTTTGTGATTGTAAATATATGGTTCCACCACCCTCCACTATCAAATTGTGATCACATTTTACTAAAGTGCCAAAAAGATAGGGGGAAAATGGCACATCACTTTATCAAAATATACCAAGCACAAACTAATAATAAATTACGATTACTGACAATTTATGTCACAGAAACATAGGGGGTAATTCAGACCTGATCGCTAGGCTGCGTTTTCTCACAGCCTGCGTCAAGGTCCGAACTGCGCGTGCGTATGCACTGCAATGCGCAGGCGCATCAGATGACTGCACCAGAATGGTGCGTAAAAAGCGATCGCATGGGCGATCGCAAGGAGATCGACAGGAAGAGGGCGTTTGTGGGTGTCAACTGGCCGTTTTAAGGGAGTGTCTGGAAAAATGCAGGCATGTCCAAGCGTTTGAAGGG
Organism: Pseudophryne corroboree; assembly: GCF_028390025.1. Lineage (NCBI taxonomy): Eukaryota > Metazoa > Chordata > Amphibia > Anura > Myobatrachidae > Pseudophryne > Pseudophryne corroboree. The sequence goes on along the minus strand of NC_086444.1, from coordinate 221,895,505 downwards.
AAGGTGTCTGACGTCAATTCTGGTCCTGAACAACTCTTGTGATCGCAGCGGCAGAATAAGTCCTGGGCTTTGCAGAGACTGCACAAAATCAGTTTGTGCAGCTCTGCTACACCAGCGTTTGCACACTTGCACAGCTAAAATACAATCCCCCAGTAGGCAGCGACTATCTGATCGCAGGACAGCAAAAATCGCTGCCCAGTGAGCAGGTCTGAATTACCACCATAGTATGTAAGAGCAGATAAGAACCACTTGGCCCATCTAGTCTGCCCATGTATAGGATACTCACACACTTACATACTAGCGCTATTTTTTGTAGGGAGACATTAACCTATCAGTATATTTTTGGATTGTGGGAGGAAAATTAGGGCATCCAGAGGAAACTCACGCAAGCACAGGGAGAATATACACTGTTAGTGGTGGTAATCAAACCCAGGACTGCTGTGAGGCAGTAATGCTAACCACTGCACAATTAGTAACAAATTGGCAGTTGCTAAATAAAACAGTTAGGGGTCTATTTACTAAGCCTTGGAAGGAGATAAAGTGGACGGAGATAAAGTACCAACCAACCAGTTTCTAACTGTCACTTTTCAAACACAGCCTGTAACATGGTAGTTAGGAGCTGATTCACAGGTACTTTATCTCTCTCCACTTTTTCTCCATCCAAGACTTCGTAAATAGATTCCTTAATTCTGTATTCCTCATTGAGGCCACTGGGAGGTAACTTCTAGCATTTGTAGATCAATTTTAGATCATAGTGCAGCAACAGCTTGTTTCTATCCCCATATATATATGGGTGTGGTATGGAAGGTAGTTAGTAACTAGGTCGACAGTGTCTAGGTCAACCACTACTGGTCAACAGTAACCAGGTTGACAGGGATGCTAGGTTGACAGGGTCTATAGGTCGACGTGTTCTAGGTCGACAGGTCAAACGGTCGACATGAGTTTTTTATGGGTTTTTTTGTCGTTTTCTTTGTAGAGTGACCGGGAACCCCAATTAGTGCACCATATCCCCTCGCATGGCTCGCTTTGCTTGCCTTGCTTCGGGCAAGGTGCCTCGCTCCACTACCGCTGCGCTTGTCACCGTTCCCAATTGTGGTCCATGTGAATCATTAAGTATGAAAAGGTTCAAAAAAATAAAAAATTGTCAAAAACTCATGTCGACCTTTTGACCTGTCGACCTAGAGACCCTGTCGACCTGGTTACTGTCGACCAATAGTGGTCAACCTAGTTACTGTTGACCTAGATACCCCATCTATATATATATATATATATATATATATATATATATATATATGTAGCAGTGGTTGGGCAGGTGTCCACCCGAAGCACCAAGCAAGCTCACCCCCTGCACCCTCTATAGTTACACCTCTGTTTCCTGTCCCTTACTGTGTGTATCAAATGTACAGGTCTGTGCCTGTAAGTGACCTATTATGTGTTGCCCAAGAGTCAGCGGTAAATATTTGTTTGATGAGGTTTACATTTTTCTAACCTATTTGACGAGCAGCAGATGCCAGGAAGCCTTCTAAGAAATGTGCTAACTGTTTATGGCACTTGCCCCCACAGCAATTACAAATCTAAAATCCTGGCTAGGTATACTTTAGCGACATGGGCGATTTCACCCACGTCGTTGTGCTGCTTTCAGGCAGGTAGGCTAGAGTGGGAGAGGATAAATAGAAAGATAAGGAACATAGTTGGGGAGTGCCAGGTCAGGGAAAGGACAGAAAGAAAGGGACACAATTAGATGGATAAAATGGGGAATAGTTTTGGCAGCAGGGGTACAGAGAAAAAAGGGTAGGGGGCGAAGCTAGCCAACCAGTGAAATACAGGTCTGTTACACTATAATCACCAGTAACATACATTTAATTTAAACGGGTGTAGTATGGTATGCCGGCTATCGGGGTCCCGGCACACAGCATACCGGCGCCGGAATCCCATCCGCCGGCATACCGACAGTGTGGCGAGCGCAAATGAGCCCCTTGTGGGCTCGCTGTGCTCGCCATGCTGCGGGCACGGTGGCGCGTTGTGCACGCCACACTATCTATTCTCCCTCCAGGGAGGTCATGGACCCCCAAGAGGGAGAAACAGTGTCGGTATGCCGGCTGTCGGGATTCCAATTTAAACACGCTGTATACTCCTGCTACTAAAACATAATGTTTTTGTATTTATACACACAATTCTAAAGAATTATGTATCAATGATTCTAACATATTTAAAGTAAACACAACTATCTATCTATCTATCTATCTATCTATCTATCTATCTATCTATCTATCTATCTATCTATCTATCTATCTATCTATCCACTCACTCAGTCTAACTTAATGCACCCAGTTAGACTGTCATGCATAGATTTAGGAATGGCACTAAATTCTATAATTCAAGAGCTACATTTTTCACAAGAAGAGTTCGTCATTTTTCTTTACTAGGAGATATAATTTAATTTTCCCACTTTGGGCATTGGCAGTAGATGTGTGTAACACATTTAGCATGGAAGAAGGACCATGATGGATTTAAGGGTCCAACAATTATCAAACGTTTGTACTATTATTTATTTCAATAGATGAATAGTTTTCTTTTTGGAGAAATGTGATTTATTCATAAAATTTCTTTGGAATTTATTTTACTTAGTCATGAAATGCATCATATAGGAAAGGCTTATATATGACAATTGTCATTGCATTATAAACGTAACCGTTTTTCTGATGGAAGTTAAATTTGGTTATACTGGGTGCCCCAGCTGCCATGCCTTGTGCTTGTATTAAGGTAATATAATGCTTGAATTTAATGTTGTGAAATATTACAGGGACATGGGAAGATGTCTTGAGTTGTAACACATATTTACATTGCTTTAAAAAATCTAGGTAAATGTGAATATATTCAGACATAGAAGAGATGGTTTCATAAAAATTGACACGCATGTAAAGCCCCTTTAAAGATGCATTATTAAAATAGTTTATGATATAGTTAAAATCATAAAAAAGACATTTTCTTCAATTCTTCAAATACACCAACAGTTAACATGGTCATAAAAGTTTAAATTAAAATACAAGGCTAGAAAGTTGTCCTTACTATTATTCTTAATTTAAAGAGCAACAACATTTTGTCAAGCTATATACAAGCTATATACAACGAAAATCAATAGTAGTAATATACTCATTATTGTTTAAAAGATTTGTTTTTGTAAATGCTTAATAAATTGTAACCAGAAATATGTAAGTAGATTGCTATCAAGAAAAGTACAAGTCAATTCAAAGTGGGCATAATTCATGGAATGACCAAACAGTTCAATTGCAGATTTTATATTGAATACAGTGGTGGAGCTTGTGAGTGGTGGGCCTCAACCCAAGTTCACAATATGCCACACAAAAGTGGGTGACAGGGAGAAGCAGAGAGTGACAGCATTAGGCAGAGGGTGACAGTGCAAGGCAGAGAGTGACTGCGGATGGCATGGGGAGAAAGAGGGTGAGAGCAGGAGGCAGGGGGATGCAGAGGAGAGGCAGTGAGTGACAGGGGGAGGCAGTGGGAGACAGGGAGAGGGTGATGGGGAAGGCAGTGGGTGACAGGGAGAGACAGTGAGTGGCGAGGTACAAGCACAATGTCCTGCGTGGTGCGGAGCATGGGGGCATGTACCTTGGTGGGGACAGGAACACTGCGGCCTCTATTCTGTCCCTGACAGGGACCTCTACCGCTCATGCTTTCCTCAGTTTTGCACTCGGTAAGGCAGACTCTGACAGTAACAGTTACACCGGTTGTGAGGTGCCTTTATTTTACAGACAGCAATGAATCAGAAAAAATGTACAGCTGTCTGTTAATTAGAGGCAGTATTTGGCTGTGATCATTAGCGCTGGTAGGTGCAGGACTCCTCTATCAGTCCGGCACACACAAGGTCAGCCCTGCCTACCTAAGGTAAGGGGCAGGTTAGATGAATGCCTGTCCTCTACACTGGGCATTCACCTAACATTGCTCTAAAATGGTCTGCAGGAGGGATAACTCATTGCTAATCTGTGCAGCAGGGGGCACCCCCCCCCCACAATGCACCTGCTGCACCAATGGTTGTTCCATTTGTGGAATCATAATCTCATCCCAAATAGGCAATCCCACCTGCTTATTATTAAAGTCAACGTGGCAGTGTTATCTATGCTTATATGCAGAACATGGTGTATGTCTTTATCAGTATAAAATGTTATTATTAGTGGGATCCCATATTCCAGCACGTAACACTTAACGTTATATATGTACATGCCAATTTTACAATAATAAACCCACTCTCCTTCCCTTGCATTTATTGAATTGTTAGTGTGATCATCACAATGCCAATTCTGTAAGCATATTTAGTTATAATGAAATAAATAATTTCCCATTTGTTTTTAGACCAATATGATCACTAGGATGATTCTCAAATTGCCAGCACTGCCAAAATTTGCTGCAAATCTGCAACAGTATGTCATTCTGTCTGCCATGTGAAAGCGGACAGCAGTCCTAAAATAATATAATGTTATAGTTTGAACACTGGTCACGCTCCAGATATGTATTATAAATCTGAAGCAATACAGTACTGTATATTAGTTCTCCATATCTTAAATTGTTAGCATTCACTGTGAAATCATTATTCTGTCAGCAGTGTACAAGCAGGCAGCCTTCCTATAAGAGTAAGAAATCACAAAGGCCCTATTGCTGGACTACCCAGTAGTAACTGCTGACATTAAAAAGTTCTTATGGGTTGGGTACAGAATCCCGGCAGTTAGGATCCCGAAAGTAGTATTACCCTATTCCTAATCCTAACCCTAACTCACTTCTCCCACAGCCTAACCTTAACGTTCCCCTCCTGCAGCCTAACCCTATGCACTTCAGGAGCATAACCCTAATGTCCCCTTGAAAACTTGAGCACTTGAAAAAGGATAATCCATCCGCAACGCGTTGTGCCTGGAGTGGGACTTTCAATCTTCTTTGGACCTCTACCGGTGTTTTTGCTGCAACCATCTGCGTTTGGGCTAAGTGTGTGGTGTGTTGCTGGGCTGCCCGGCTGGAACCCACCTTTTAACATCAAGGCACACACCACATAACCAAAACGGTATGAGTCAGAAGTCTCACCATTGATAAAACATCCTGCACAAAGACTGTCCTTTAATGTTTACAATGCCAATGTTTACAAATTAAGGGTCTGTGCAATAAATCATTTTAATACATGTCATTGTTTGTTTGAGCCATGTTATGTGCACTTTGGGGGTAATTCCAAGTTGATCGCAGCAGGAATTCTGTTAGCAACTGGGCAAAACCAAGTGCACTGCAGGGGAGGCAGATATAACATGTGCAGAGAGAGTTAGATTTGGGTGGGAGGCTTGCTGGGACTTGTAGTACTGCTACTAAAAACAATATTCACATTTTTTACACATGGCTATCAGCCCCCCATCCGCCGCCCTTGGATGGTGGGGACAGCCTCGGGCTTCACCCCTGGCCCTTGGGTGGCTGGAAGGGGGGGACCCCTTGATTTAAGGGATTCCCACTCCTCCAGGGTACCCCGGCCAGGGGTGACTAGTTGGGTATGTAATGCCAGGGCCTTAGGGACCAGTATAAAAGTGTCCCCCGGCTGTGGCATTATGTACCTGGCTAGTGGAGACCGGTGCTGGTTTAAAAAATACGGGGGACCCCTACGCTTTTTGTCCCCCGTATTTTTGGAACCAGGACCAGGCGCAGAGCCCGGTGCTGGTTTATGAAATATGGGGGAACCCCTGTCATTTTTTTGCCCATATTTTGTCAACCAGGACCGGCTCAAAGAGCCCGAGGCTGGTTATGCTTAGGAGGGGGGACCCCAAGCAATTTTTTTTAAAAGTTTTAACACTAAACAGACCCTTTCCCATAGATAACCATGCACAGATCTCACTGATCCGTGCATGGTTATCCAAATTCGACTGGAAAAAGCAGGTCTATTTTTTTGCTGCTTTTTTTAACGAATCGAAAAAAAACAGACCCGCACTTGAGCACTCAGAGACTAACACCCAAATACGAATGAATAGTGAATGCCCGTATTGTATGAAATAACAGCCGTGTTTGACCGATGGTCTATTCATTTGTATTTCTGAACTTTGCTAATCAAACCATTACGGTTAGTCCAAACACTGCCGAGATTGGTGCTTAGTAAATTCCCGGATTGGGACTTAGAAAAAAAAACACAAATCGGACAAACTCGAATTCTTAGTAAATATTGGCCATGGTGTTTGTATGTTAATTGATATTCTTAGTGTGCAGCAATTTTTCTCCTATTGCGCAGTAGTCCATCTTACCCATCTTCTTGCTGATATCAAAAAGTCATATGGCTGGGCTACCCAGCAGTAATGACTGACATCACAAAGGCCCTAATGCTGTGCTACCCAGCAGTATAGTAACTGCTGACATCACAAAGGCCCTATTGCTGGGCAACAAAGCAGTAACTGCTGACATCACAAAGGCCCTATTGCTGGGCAACAAAGCAGTAACTGCTGACATCACAAAGGCCCTATTGCTGGGCCACCCAGTAGTAATTGCCGACATCACAGAGGCCTTTTTGATAGGCTTCTCAGCAGTAACTGATAATTTCACAAAGGCCCTACTGCTGGGCTACCCAGCATTAAAAGCTGATTATAAAGGTCCTATTGTTAAACTACCCAGTTGTAACTCTTGACATCGCAAAGGCCTTTTTTGTTGGGCTTCCCAGCAGTAACTGCTTACAAATGTGTCATGTTACAACAAAAGTTGTGTTACACATAATGCGTGAGTGCCGTGTGATTTGTTTGCTCTGAGTGTCTTTATTTGCATTTGTTGATGTAATGTAATGCAATAGGATGCCAGGGCAGCTTCTGCTTATTAAAATGATATATATAGGAAAAAAACACAAACAGAAAAGATATAAGTGGGCGCTAGTGTACTGGCTATGAGACAATATTAATTCTACAATACTTATCACTTATACTTATCACTGACTGCAGCTTCACAATTTGAGGTGCTTCTGAGGAAACAGCCCCGGATCTGAGGCTGAGAAACGCGTCAAGTACCCCGCTCACTGTTTACTGATACTTATTAGAAAGTGTCTACTGACACCCATTGGGATTCCACTGGCGGCTTCCATTGCACCTACGGGAACGAGTGGACCACGGCTCAGGCTCACACATCCCTGGCCACTTCACATAGCTCCGGACAGCTTCTTTTTCATTTTTGCTAACAGAGCGAGCTGCCAGCGCCCGTGATTATCAAAGCATCGCTGATCACCTGTACACTAATAGAGGCCGGGGTAAGCACCACGCTTCTGGAGATTGCTCCACAGTGTTACACTGCCATGCATTGTTTAGTGCTCTGAACTGTGGCCCTCATTCCGAGTTGATCGCTCGGTATTTTTCATCGCATCGCAATGAAAATCCGCTTAGTACGCATGCGCAATGTTCGCACTGCGACTGCGCCAAGTAACTTTGCTATGTAGAAAGTAATTGTACTCACGGCTTTTTCATCGCTCCGGCGATCGTAATGTGATTGACAGGAAATGGGTGTTACTGGGCGGAAACACGGCGTTTCAGGGGCGTGTGGCTGAAAACGCTACCGTTTCCGGAAAAAACGCAGGAGTGGCCGGAGAAACGGTGGGAGTGCCTGGGCGAACGCTGGGTGTGTTTGTGACGTCAACCAGGAACGACAAGCACTGAACTGATCGCACAGGCAGAGTAAGTCTGAAGCTACTCTGAAACTGCTAAGTAGTTAGTAATCGCAATATTGCGAATACATCGGTCGCAATTTTAAGAAGCTAAGATTCACTCCCAGTAGGCGGCGGCTTAGCGTGTGTAACTCTGCTAAATTCGCCTTGCGACCGATCAACTCGGAATGAGGGCCCGTGTTTCTAACGTGACCCTAGCAAAGCCTCTTAAATACTGGATGATATTACTGGGAGCTGTAAAAAGGTGCAAAGTTTGATATACATTTAAAGCCAACGCAGTGGTTATTTTAACGTTGAACTTCCTACCACATTCTTGATATGGATGAACTTTAATTTTTCCAAATGCCTATAAATCCATATGTTTAAATAATCCACACGTGGAGCCTGCTTCATTGACTCTCTCCTAATGCTAAGAGCTTTACAAACAAAAAACAAAGCTGGATACAATGTTTAAAGGAATATCCTAGGGTGTCAATCATTTGTTGCAATTATAAGTTTAAGCTACAATTGTTTCTATTCTAGATCTATAACATCAGTCACTTTTTATAGTATCATGATATTTGGTTGATTTATAATTGTGCTAAATACATATCTTTTTTTATGAATTGGTTTTAATAAATTGTACTAATACTTTCAACGACAGCACTTCTCTGTGTTTTTTATATATAGGAAAACACTGTAATGTTTCATTTGGATGCAGATAAAGCAACTATTACACACAGAATATAGGCATGCCGCATATTTTAATCAGCTGAAGCTGCCCATGCATCCTATTGCATCATGTCATGGAAACAGGTTTGGACATTTTTACTGTTTGCACTGGGTGCCATATAGTCTAGAAATGGCCCTGCAAGTAGGCTACCTCAGTTGAAAAAAAGAAGTCCTTCAGATGCATCTGACATAGAATCAGGGCCTATGTGTCTACTTCTCTCTCACAATAATGTATTCAGATTGGGTAATAATATGCCTACAGCAGAGGCTCTCAAATTAGGTCTTCAAAGCACCCCAAAAGTCCAGGTTTTATCCATGGCTCAGCACAGATGCTTAATCAAAATTGACTGAGACGCTAAATAAGTCACATGTGGCCAAACATGGATAATCTTAAAATCTGGACCATTGGGGTGCCTTGATGACTGTGTTTGAGAACCTCTGGCCTACAATATAGCATACTTCCAACATGACCCTTTCCAGGAGGGGCAGAATGCTCTGTCCCTGGACTTCCCTATTAATTTAAGATTGCCATCACCTGTGCTGAAACACCTTTCTCCTCAATTAACTAGTTATACACAAGTGATGGCAGTCATAAAGTAAGAGTGAAGTCCAGAGCATTTTGGCCCTCCTTGAAAGGGTCAGGTTGGGAGGTATGGTATAGTGGCAGGTATGGTATAGTAGCAGGCACTATGTGTTTACTTTTACGGTGGAAGTGTATGCTGAATTGGGGAACCTATTCCAGCAGATATGTTTGCCAACACTGACTTACTAGGACAGCTCAGTTTTCATATATAAATAAAATAAGTTAGCCCTAGTATGTATGTGTAAGTACATGTAGTAGGGAGTTCAGATTGTAAGCTCCACTCTGGAAAGGACTGATGTGAATATCTATATAATCTCTATAAAAGAGCTGCGGATAATGTTTGCGCTATATAAATAAACCGGTAATAAGTAATGAATAATTCTACTGCTGCTAAGACTTCTCTAAGTGCTGAAAATATACTGCAGGTGCACTATGGCTAGTTACAGTTAGTGTCATATCCATTTTTAGACATTCCAAAAGATGGAGACATTAAAACAACACCGGGCAGTTAGACAGGTCCCAGACATAAAGCTGACATTGGAAACTGCGGAGAGACAGACATTATAAAAACAAATGCTAAACAGATCTCTTGTCCTAAAAACTTCTCAGCAGTTAGCAGACACTAAGTAATGCTAATTATTGTAAGTGGCTAATAGAGTACTCAGCTGGTAGGCATTGAATATTTTTATTTTTACTACTGAGTGTAGATAATTGTGGGGTTTCTTTGCACTTTGTTTTCTTTTTACCGCAAGCATATTTAGGGAAGATGTCATTTTTCAAAATGTTATAGCCTTCTAATGTATTTCTGAAACTAAACAAGCACTTTATTTACACATTTCTTGTTTGGATTATTAATGCATTTGCTACCAGTGGAAAAACCTGAAGGTATACCAAATGAGTGCCCTCTGCTCAGACCTCCAATGATTTGCTGTATTTAGCAGTGGCTTGGCACATACATAGAGATTCTAGAGTTCTGCCGATCACATTTATCACCACAACACAAGGGAGACTTTGGTGGTCATTCCGAGTTGTTCACTCGCTGCTATTTTTAGCAGAATTGCTAATAGGCCAAAATCCATCAGTTCTGCGCATGCGTATGCACAGCAGGGCGCACGCACTAAGCAATTTTACACAAAACTATGCTATTTTACTCACGGGTGAACAAAGCTTTTCAATCGCTCTGCTGATCGTAGTGTGATTGACAGGACGTGGGTGTTTCTGGGTGGAAACTGGCCGTTTTCAGGGAGTGTGCTAAAAAACGCAGGCGTGCCAGATAAAAACGCAGGAGTGGCTGGAGAAACGGAGTTGTGGCTGGCCGGACGCAGGGCATATTTGTGACGTCAAACCAGGAACTAAACGGACTGAGGTGATCGCAATCTAGGAGTAGGTTTGGAGCTACTCAGAAACTGCAAGAAATACTTAATAGCAGAATTGCTAATCTTTCGTTAGCAATTCTGCTATTAATAGCAGAATTGCTAATCTTTCATTAGCAATTCTGCTATGCTAAGATACACTCCCAGAGGGCGGCGGCCTAGCGAGTGCAATGCTGCTAAAAGTAGCTAGCGAGCGAACAACTCGGAATGAGGGCCCTTGTACATTGGGGGGTAATTCCAAGTTGATCGCAGCACGATTTTTGATAGCAAATGGCCAAAACCATGTGCACTGCAGGGGAGGCAGATATAACATGTGCAGAGAGAGTTAGATTTGGGTGTGGTGTGTTCAATCTGCAATCTAATTTGCAGTGTAAAAATAAATCAGCCAGTATTTACCCTGCACAGAAACAAAATAACCCACCCAAATCTAACTCTTTCTGCACATGTTATATCTGCCTCCCCTGCAGTGCACATGGTTTTGCCCATTTGCTAACAAAAATCCTGCTGCGATCAACTTGGAATTACCCCCATTGGCTGCAATTGAAAATACTAGAGCTACTGATCTGTCCTGCTATGAAAAGACCAAAGGTAATTGCCAGAGGTACCACCAGCTATACTGTACAGTATGTGTCCTTGCTAAATACAGTGAGTGGAGGGAGATCAAATGAAGTAAATACGGTACCACCAAAGTACTGATATTTGAATTGATTTAGTAACATTTCTTTTTTAAATGGCAAAACCCCTTTCATTAATGTGGACGTATGTTGTTTGTTTATTGTGTGTCTGTCCAATTTGTTAAAAAGTTCAGCTGTAACCAATTCCCAAAATTCACTTACCCTATATAAGCCTGCTGGTTCATTAGTGGTATCTGGTGCATTTTTTGGTTCTCCCTGTCCTGGTTAGTCCTTAGTTTTATTGAATTGTGCTCCTCATTATGGTTTTCTCTTTGGCTGTGTGCTTTCAGCCATAATCTTGTCTTTGCACCTCTTGTGTATCATGTTAATTTCTCTGACGTCCTAGTGGATGCTGGGAACTCTGTAAGGACCATGGGGAATAGACGGGCTCCGCAGGAGACTGGGCACTCTAAAAGAAAGATTAGGTACTATCTGGTGTGCACTGGCTCCTCCCTCTATGCCCCTCCTCCAGACCTCAGTTAGAATCTGTGCCCGGCCAGAGCTGGGTGCTCCTAGTGGGCTCTCCTGAGCTTGCTAGAAAGAAAGTATTTGTTAGGTTTTTTATTTTCAGTGAGATCTGCTGGCAACAGACTCACTGCTACGTGGGACTGAGGGGAGAGAAGCAAACCTACCTGCTTGCAGCTAGCTTGTGCTTCTTAGGCTACTGGACACCATTAGCTCCAGAGGGTTCGAACATAGGGCCTGACCTCGATCGTCCGTTCCCGGAGCCGCGCCGCCGTCCCCCTTGCAGAGCCAGAAGACAGAAGAGAAGCGATGAAATCGGCGGCAGAAGACTCCTGTCTTCATTAAGGTAGCGCACAGCACCGCAGCTGTGCGCCACTGCTCCCACAGCACACCACACACTCCGGTCACTGTAGGGTGCAGGGCGCGGGGGGGGGGGGGGGGCGGCGCCCTGGGCAGCATTAAGAATACCTTTGGCATAAAAATACACATAATACAGTCTGTGACTGTATATGTGTAAAACCCCCGCCGTATTTAGTCAGAAACAGGACAGAAGCCCGCCGCTGAGGGGGCGGGGCCTTCTTCCTCAGCACACCAGCGCCATTTTCTCTTCACAGCTCCGCTGGAAGGAAGCTCCCCAGGCTCTCCCCTGCAGTATCCTGGTACACAAAGGGTGAAAATAGAGGGGGGTGGGGCACATAAATTTAGGCGCAAAAATTGTATATACAGCAGCTACTGGGTAAACACTGAGTTGTAGTGTAATCCCTGGGTTATATAGCGCTGGGGTGTGTGCTGGCATACTCTCTCTCTGTCTCTCCAAAGGGCCTTGTGGGGGAACTGTCTTCAAATAGAGCATCCCCTGTGTGTGTGGTGTGTCGGTGCGCGTGTGTCGACATGTCTGAGGTAAAAGGCTCCTCTAAGGAGGTGATAGAGTGGATATGTGTGTGAGAGGGTGTCTCCGTCGACAACGCCGACACCTGTTTGGATATGTGTAAGTGCTAAGGTGAATTTATTGCACAAATGGTTAGGGAACAGACAGGAAATCTACCCATGTCTGTCCCTATGTCACAGAGACCTTCAGAGTCTCACAATGCTCACTATCCAAAATAACAAACACTGGTATCGACACGGAGTTTAACTCCACTGTCGACTACGATAATGCAAAGTTACAGCCAAGATGGCTAGAAGGTATTCAATATATGATATTGAAATAAAAGATGATTTGCATATCACTGATGACTCATCTGTCCCTGACACGAGAGTACACATGTTTAAGGGGAAGAATGCTGAGGTAAATTTCCCTCCTCTCATGAGGAAAAAGAGCGGGAATCTCCAGACAAGAGACGGCAGCTTCCCACAAGAGAATTCTCAGGCTGTATCCTTTTCCCACTAGGGCCAGGATGTGTTGAGAATCTTCCCCTAGAGTGTCCTGTTTGCACAGACGGTAGCACTTGCTATTCTCAGGGATCCTGCAGATAGCGTGCACATTCTAGTATACTACCCAGACCGGCGATTGTGTCGGCATGGGTTTATAGCGCTGTGGCAGCGTGGACAGGTACCTTATCAGCAGAGATTGAGACCCTAGTAAATATATTAAAGATGCTGTCTTAAGTGATAGATATATAGTTATAAAGCATGCCCAAAGAGACATGAGTATACTGGGTCCTAGAGTCAAAGCTATGTCGATCTCTGCTTGACGTGTCCTGTAGAATATGCATTGGACAGATGATGCCGACTTAAGAGGCATATGGAAGGCTGAGGATTGTGTGGAGAAGGGTTCTTGGGCCTGGTCTCCACAGCTATAGCTGGTAATTCTGCTAGTTTGCCTTATATTCCTGCACAGCCTAAGAAAGCACGACATTATTAAATGCAGCCTTTCGAATAAAGAAACAAGAAAGTCTGAGGTGCGTCCTTTCTTGTCAGAGCCGGGATCAACACAGCTAGTTCCCAGGAACAGAAGGCCTCCCCGGCCCCTACAAAATTCCACCTATGCCGCTGGGGCTCCACAGGCGGAGCTAGGCCCGGTGGGGACACGCCTTCGTAAGTTCAGCCACAAGTGGGTTCACTCCCTGTTAGGTCCCTGGGCAATAGATATTGTGTCTCAGGGATACAAGCTGGACTGTGAGAAGATGCCCCCTTACCGACGGCCCTGCGGGCTTCCCCCCAAGAGGGGAGCCAGTGTTAACTGCAATTCACAAATTGTATCTTTAACAGGTGGTGGTCAAGGGTCCCCTCCTTCAACAAGAGGGTGTTATTATTCGACCATGTTGTAATCCCGAAACCAGACGGTTCGGTCAGACCCATATTGAATTAAAAATACCTGAACATATACCTGAGAAGGTTCAAGTTCAAGATGGAATCGCTATGAGCGGTCAGGGCAAGCCTAAAAAGAGGGAGACTTTATCGTGAATCGGGTCATAAGGGATGCATACCTTCATGTCCCCATTTATCCACCTCATTAGGCGTACCTCAGAATTGCGGTACGGGATTGTCATAACCAAGGTAATGGCGGATATGATTGTGCTCCTGCGGAAGCAAGGTGTCAATATTATCACATACTTGGACGATCTCCTCATACAAGCGAGATCAAGAGAGCAGTTGCTGAACAGCGTATCACTTTCTCTGGAAGTGTAACGGCAACACGGCTGGATTCTATATATTCCAAAGTCGCAGTTGGTTCATACAGCTCATCTGCCTCTCCTAGGCACGATCCTAGACACAGACCAGAAAAGGGTTTATCTCCCGATAGAGAGAGCTCAGGAGCTCATGGCACTGGTCAGGAATCTATTAAAACCAAAACAGGTGTCAGTGCATCACTGCACTCGAGTCCTGGGAAGGATGGTGGCATCATACGAGGCCATCCCCTTAGGCAGGTTCCATGCAAGGACCTTCCAAAGGGACTTACTGGACAAGTGGTCCGGATAACCTCTTCAGATGCATCGGTTAATCACCCTATCCCCCAGGGCCAGGGTGTCTCTCCTGTGGTGGATGCAGAGTGCTCACCTTCTCAAGGGCCGCAGATTCGGCATTCAGGACTGGATCCTGGTGACCACGGATGCAAGCCTCCGAGGGTGGGGGGCAGTTACACAGGGAAGAAATTTCCAAGGTCTGTGGTCAAGTCAACAGACTTGCCTTCACATCAATATCCTGGAATTAAGGGCCATATACAACGCCCTAAGTCAAGCGGAGATCCTGCTTCGCGACCAACCGGTTCTGATCCAGTCAGACTGCAGGGGTTCGTGTAAACCGCCAAGGCGGCACAAAGAGCAGGGTAGCGAGGGTAGAAGCCACCAGAATTCTTCGCTGGGCGGAGAATCAAGTAAGCACACTGTCAGCAGTGTTCATTCCGGGAGTGGACAACTGGGAAGCAGACTTCCTCAGCAGGCACGACCTCCACCCGGGAAAGTGGGGACTTCATCAGGAAGTCTTCACGCAGTTTGCAAATTGATGGGAACTGCCTCAGGTGGACTAGATGGCGTCCCACCTCAATAAAAAGCTAAAAAAGGTTTTAAGCCGGGTCAAGGGACCCTCAGGTGATAGCTGTGGTCGCACTAGTAACACCGTGGGTGTTCCAGTCAGTCTATGTATTCCCTCCTCTTCCTCTCATACCCAAGGGCTGAGAATTGTAATAAAAGGAGGAGTGAGAACAATATTCTTTGCTCTGAATGGGCCAAGAAGGACTCGGTACCCGGAGCTGCAAGAAATGCTCTCAGAGGACTCAGGTCTTCTGCCTCTCAGACAGGACATGTTGCAACAGGGGCCCTGTCTGTTCCAAGACTTACCGCGGCTGCATTTGACGGCATGGCGGTTGAACGTCGGATCATAGCGGAAAAGAGCATTCCGGATGCAGTTATTCCTATGCTGATAAAGGCTAGGAAAGACGTGACAGCAAGACTTTTTCACTGTATATAGCGAAAATAGGTTGCTTGGTGTGAGGCCGGGAAGGCCCTACAGAGGAATTCCAGCGGGGTCGATTCCTGCACTTCCTACAGTCAGGAGTGACTATGGGCCTAAAATTAGGATCCATAAATGTCAAGATTTCGGCCCTATCCATTTTCTCTCAAAAAGAACTGGCTTCACTGCCTGAAGTTCAGACGTTGTTCCGGGGGTGCTGCATATTCAGCCTCCTTTTGTGCCCTCGGTGGCACCTTGGGATCTTAACGTTGTGTTGGATTTCCTGAAATCCCACTGGTTTGAGCCACTTAAGACCGTGGAGCTAAAATATCTCACGTGGAAAGTGGTCATGCTATTGGCCTTAGCTTCGGCTAGGCGTGTGTCAGAATTGACGGTTTTGTCATGTAAAAGCCCTTATCTGATCTTCCATATGGACAGGGCAGAATTGAGGACTCGTACCCAATTTCTCCCTAGGGTGGTATCATCATTTCATTTGAACCAGCCTATTGTGGTGCCTGCGGCTACTAGGGACTTGGAAGATTCCAAGTTGCTGGACGTAGTCCGGGTTTTGAAAATTTATGTTTCCAGAACGGCGGGAGTCAGAAAGTCTGACTCGCTGTTTACTCTGTATGCAGCCAACAAGGTTGGCGCTCCTGCTTCGAAGCAGACTATTGCTCGCTGGATCTACAGCACGATTCAGCGGGTTCACTCTGCGGCTGGATTGCCGCATCCAAAATCGGTGAAAGCCCATTCCACAAGGAAGGTGGGCTCTTCTTGGGCGGCTGCCCGAGGGGTCTCGGCTTTACAGCTTTGCCGAGCTGCTACTTGGTCGGGGTCAAACAAGTTTGCTAAGTTCTACAAGTTTGATACCCTGGCTGAGGAGGACCTTGAGTTTGCTCATGCGGTGCTGCAGAGTCATCCGCACTCTCCCGCCCGTTTGGGAGCTTTGGTATAATCCCCATGGTCCTTACGGAGTTCCCAGCATCCACTAGGACGTCAGAGAAAATAAGAATTTACTCACCGGTAATTCTATTTCTCGTAGTCCGTAGTGGATGCTGGGCGAAGGATGCTAAGGTGAATTTATTGCACAAATGGTTAGGGAACAGACAGGAAATCTACCCATGTCTGTCCCTATGTCACAGAGACCTTCAGAGTCTCACAATGCTCACTATCCAAAATAACAAACACTGGTATCGACACGGAGTTTAACTCCACTGTCGACTACGATAATGCAAAGTTACAGCCAAGATGGCTAGAAGGTATTCAATATATGATATTGAAATAAAAGATGATTTGCATATCACTGATGACTCATCTGTCCCTGACACGAGAGTACACATGTTTAAGGGGAAGAATGCTGAGGTAAATTTCCCTCCTCTCATGAGGAAAAAGAGCGGGAATCTCCAGACAAGAGACGGCAGCTTCCCACAAGAGAATTCTCAGGCTTTATCCTTTCCCCACTAGGGCCAGGATGTGTTGAGAATCTTCCCCTAGAGTGTCCTGTTTGCACAGACGGTAGCACTTGCTATTCTCAGGGATCCTGCAGATAGCGTGCACATTCTAGTATACTACCCAGACCGGCGATTGTGTCGGCATGGGTTTATAGCGCTGTGGCAGCGTGGACAGGTACCTTATCAGCAGAGATTGAGACCTTAGTAAATATATTAAAGATGCTGTCTTAAGTGATAGATATATAGTTATAAAGCATACCCAAAGAGACATGAGTATACTGGGTCCTAGAGTCAAAGCTATGTCGATCTCTGCTTGACGTGTCCTGTAGAATATGCATTGGACAGATGATGCCGACTTAAGAGGCATATGGAAGGCTGAGGATTGTGTGGAGAAGGGTTCTTGGGCCTGGTCTCCACAGCTATAGCTGGTAATTCTGCTAGTTTGCCTTATATTCCTGCACAGCCTAAGAAAGCACGACATTATTAAATGCAGCCTTTCGAATAAAGAAACAAGAAAGTCTGAGGTGCGTCCTTTCTTGTCAGAGCCGGGATCAACACAGCTAGTTCCCAGGAACAGAAGTCCTCCCCGGCCCCTACAAATATCCACCTATGCCGCTGGGGCTCCACAGGCGGAGCTAGGCCCAGTGGGGACACGCCTTCGTAAGTTCAGCCACAAGTGGGTTCACTCCCTGTTAGGTCCCTGGGCAATAGATATTGTGTCTCAGGGATACAAGCTGGACTGTGAGAAGATGCCCCCTTACCGACGGCCCTGCGGGCTTCCCCCCAAGAGGGGAGCCAGTGTTAACTGCAATTCACAAATTGTATCTTTAACAGGTGGTGGTCAAGGGTCCCCTCCTTCAACAAGAGGGTGTTATTATTTGACCATGTTGTAATCCCGAAACCAGACGGTTCGGTCAGACCCATATTGAATTAAAAATCCCTGAACATATACCTGAGAAGGTTCAAGTTCAAGATGGAATCGCTATGAGCGGTCAGGGCAAGCCTAAAAAGAGGGAGACTTTATCGTGAATCGGGTCATAAGGGATGCATACCTTCATGTCCCCATTTATCCACCTCATTAGGCGTACCTCAGAATTGCGGTACGGGATTGTCATAACCAAGGTAATGGCGGATATGATTGTGCTCCTGCGGAAGCAAGGTGTCAATATTATCACATACTTGGACGATCTCCTCATACAAGCGAGATCAAGAGAGCAGTTGCTGAACAGCGTATCACTTTCTCTGGAAGTGTAACGGCAACACGGTTGGATTCTATATATTCCAAAGTCGCAGTTGGTTCCTACAGCTCATCTGCCTCTCCTAGGCACGATCCTAGACACAGACCAGAAAAGGGTTTATCTCCCGATAGAGAGAGCTCAGGAGCTCATGGCACTGGTCAGGAATCTATTAAAACCAAAACAGGTGTCAGTGCATCACTGCACTCGAGTCCTGGGAAGGATGGTGGCATCATACGAGACCATCCCCTTAGGCAGGTTCCATGCAAGGACCTTCCAAAGGGACTTACTGGACAAGTGGTCCGGATAACCTCTTCAGATGCATCGGTTAATCACCCTATCCCCCAGGGCCAGGGTGTCTCTCCTGTGGTGGATGCAGAGTGCTCACCTTCTCGAGGGCCGCAGATTCGGCATTCAGGACTGGATCCTGGTGACCACGGATGCAAGCCTCCGAGGGTGGGGGGCAGTTACACAGGGAAGAAATTTCCAAGGTCTGTGGTCAAGTCAACAGACTTGCCTTCACATCAATATCCTGGAATTAAGGGCCATATACAACGCCCTAAGTCAAGCGGAGATCCTGCTTCGCGACCAACCGGTTCTGATCCAGTCAGACTGCAGGGGTTCGTGTAAACCGCCAAGGCGGCACAAAGAGCAGGGTGGCGAGGGTAGAAGCCACCAGAATTCTTCGCTGGGCGGAGAATCAAGTAAGCACACTGTCAGCAGTGTTCATTCCGGGAGTGGACAACTGGGAAGCAGACTTCCTCAGCAGGCACGACCTCCACCCGGGAAAGTGGGGACTTCATCAGGAAGTCTTCACGCAGTTTGCAAATTGATGGGAACTGCCTCAGGTGGACTAGATGGCATCCCACCTCAATAAAAAGCTAAAAAAGGTTTTAAGCCGGGTCAAGGGACCCTCAGGTGATAGCTGTGGTCGCACTAGTAACACCGTGGGTGTTCCAGTCGGTCTATGTATTCCCTCCTCTTCCTCTCATACCCAAGGGCTGAGAATTGTAATAAAAGGAGGAGTGAGAACAATATTCTTTGCTCCGAATGGGCCAAGAAGGACTCGGTACCCGGAGCTGCAAGAAATGCTCTAAGAGGACTCAGGGCTTCTGCCTCTCAGACAGGACATATTGCAACAGGGGCCCTGTTTGTTCCAAGACTTGCCGCGGCTGCATTTGACGGCATGGCGTTTGAACGTCGGATCATAGTGGAAAAGGGCATTCCGGATGCAGTTATTCCTATGCTGATAAAGGCTAGGAAAGACGTGACAGCAAGACTTTTTCACTGTATATAGCGAAAATAGGTTGCTTGGTGTGAGGCCGGGAAGGCCCTACAGAGGAATTCCAGCGGGGTCGATTCCTGCACTTCCTACAGTCAGGAGTGACTATGGGCCTAAAATTAGGATCCATAAATGTCAAGATTTCGGCCCTATCCATTTTCTCTCAAAAAGAACTGGCTTCACTGCCTGAAGTTCAGACGTTGTTCCGGGGGTGCTGCATATTCAGCCTCCTTTTGTGCCACCGGTGGCACCTTGGGATCTTAACGTTGTGTTGGATTTCCTGAAATCCCACTGGTTTGAGCCACTTAAGACCGTGGAGCTAAAATATCTCGCGTGGAAAGTGGTCATGCTATTGGCCTTAGCTTCGGCTAGGCGTGTGTCAGAATTGACGGTTTTGTCATGTAAAAGCCCTTATCTGATCTTCCATATGGACAGGGCAGAATTGAGGACTCGTCCCTAATTTCTCCCTAGGGTGGTATCATCATTTCATTTGAACCAGCCTATTGTGGTGCCTGCGGCTACTAGGGACTTGGAAGATTCCAAGTTGCTGGACGTAGTCCGGGTTTTGAAAATTTATGTTTCCAGAACGGCGGGAGTCAGAAAGTCTGACTCGCTGTTTATTCTGTATGCAGCCAACAAGGTTGGCGCTCCTGCTTCGAAGCAGACTATTGCTCGCTGGATCTATAGCACGATTCAGCGGGTTCACTCTGCGGCTGGATTGCCGCATCCAAAATCGGTGAAAGCTCATTCCACAAGGAAGGTGGGCTCTTCTTGGGCGGCTGCCCGAGGGGTCTCGGCTTTACAGCTTTGCCGAGCTGCTACTTGGTCGGGGTCAAACAAGTTTGCTAAGTTCTACAAGTTTGATACCCTGGCTGAGGAGGACCTTGAGTTTGCTCATGCGGTTCTGCAGAGTCATCCGCACTCTCCCGCCCGTTTGGGAGCTTTGGTATAATCCCCATGGTCCTTACGGAGTTCCCAGCATCCACTAGGACGTCAGAGAAAATAAGAATTTACTCACCGGTAATTCTATTTCTCGTAGTCCGTAGTGGATGCTGGGCGCCCGTCCCAAGTGCGGACTCTCTGCAATACATGTATATAGTTATTGCTTAACTAAAGGGTTATTGTTATGAGCCATCCGTTAAATGAGGCTCAGTTGTTGTTCATACTGTTAACTGGGTATGGTTATCACAAGTTGTACAGTGTGATTGGTGTGGCTGGTATGAGTCTTACCCTGGATTCCAAATCCTTTCCTTGTTGTGTCAGCTCTTCCGGGCACAGTTTCCCTAACTGAGGTCTGGAGGAGGGGCATAGAGGGAGGAGCCAGTGCACACCAGATAGTACCTAATCTTTCTTTTAGAGTGCCCAGTCTCCTGCGGAGCCCGTCTATTCCCCATGGTCCTTACGGAGTTCCCAGCATCCACTACGGACTACGAGAAATAGAATTACCGGTGACTAAATTCTTATTTTCATGTCAGCCTCATCCTACTTACTTACATTCATTTTCCACCTAAAATCCAGGTCTGACCTGGGTAACTGTACACAGGTTTCAAACCGCTGAAACCCTATTCACACTGCAGGCTGTACCCAGATTAGTGGCGGGTCTTTCCACTGCCGTCACTTAGAGATGACATCATCTGTAATCACTGGTGAGCCGGCTAGCCATAGGTTTAAATGGGACTCAGTTCTGACCCTGGAAGCTAGCTGGGTCAATTCTGGGTAACTAGACCCGGGTTATTTTTCAGGGACCCTTTTCTACTGAGCTGTGATCCAGGTAGGCCAAGCAATAACACAAGTCACTGCGGCAGTGGAAAAGTGGTATTAGTCTTTGTATCCTCATGGCATGTTCTGCTGTCCCCTGTGTCTGCCTTGTTACTCTTATTATGAAAATAAAGTAGGAAACATGGGTTAAAAGTGATCCAAAGATACCCAACTCCACCAGTAAAACACCCAAAAGGTGAATAATAAAAGATTAAAATACCATATTCAGGTATCTCAAATTCACTGGAGCGCTTATAACCCATGTTTCCTACTTTATTGTCATAAACTGTATTCTGAGTGTAGTGGGGTAAGTACTAAGAATCTTGGATTATAGCTGCACCATTGAGTTGTTTGCGCAGAAAACGCTTAAAAATTATTTTTAACTATTGTTACTCTTATTGCAAGTCCTTCATCTCTTTTTTATTTTTACTTAAAGGTTTTTCTTAGAGAGAAAGGCAGATACTCATATGCACACAGAGACTGTATCAACTGTGATCAACTTGTGTTGTTCATGTAACTTCAAATGAATCCACTGCCCAATACCAGATTTTCTACATTACTGCTGACTATATGGCTAGTGAGTGATCCAATCAATATGTTCAATGCATTAGCAGTGAGTGGAGAACTTGTTAAAAGTTCCCACAGGTACCTGACCAATACAGCCAGAAGTATAGTTGAGTTTCTTGAGAACTAAGTCTAAGGCAGACTTCTTTCATTTTAAGCTTATGCCCTCATCTTTCAGTGCTGCCCTTTCCCTAGCTATACAGTCATAGTTCAAGAACCTCATCTCCTCCCAGTCTTTGATCCCCCTCATTGTCACTGTCAACTCCCTCCTCTGCCCACCACATCTTATCTCCATCCTCACTTTTATGCTCTTGACTTTGCCACTTACGTCACATCCAAAATTTACCCCATAGATCAGGACATTACATCCCATCAGACCATCAGCAACCAGCCACCTCTTTTCCCTGACACCCCTCCCTGCCTCCACTGCTTCCCCTCTCCCTGTTCTCATCTTGCCCACCTCCCCAATCTCTCAGGCACTGTCCACTCTGTCTTCAAACATGCACGTGTTTTCCCTATTTTAAAAACCTACCCTTGATCTAAACACCTGCTCTAACTATCGACCCAACTCACCTCCCTCTTGCCTCCAAACTCCTTGAGCATATTGTCTACAACTGCCTTACTGCCTTTCTTTTCTCCCTCTCACTGCTTGACCCATTCCAGTCTGTCTTCCATCCTCTCCACTCCACTAAAACTGTCCTCACAAAAGTCTGTAATGACCTCATTGCTGCTAAATCCAAGAGCTACTACTCTCTGCTTATTCTCCTTGACCTCTTTGCTTCTTTTGACACTGTGGACCACCCTCTCCTTCTGTAAATCCTTTGTTCCCATGGTCTGCGTGATACTGCCCTCTCCTGGCTGTCCTCCTAGCTCTCTGACCATTCCTTCCCTGTGTCCTCTCATGACTCCACCTCACCCCCAGCTCCACTAACAGTAGGTGTCCCTCAAGGTTATGTTCTTGGTCCCCTCCTTTTCTCCCTCTATACGTCCTCTTTAGGTGAGCTGATTCGCTCTTTTGACTTACAATACAATATCATCTCTATGCTGATGATACTCAAATCTACCTTTCCTCACCTGACCCCTCCCCCACTTTCTACACTCATATTTCCAACTGTCTCTCTGCTACAATATATCTTCTTGGATGTTCCAGTGTTTTCTTACACTTAACTGTCACGATCCGGGTGACTAGTCGTCATTTTCTACCAGTTAGGTGTCTCCTGAGATTGACTCAGCATGCCAGGCCCGGGTCATAACTATGTTTTGTTTTACATTTCATTTTTGTGTTACCCGCAGCGCCGGCTCAGCGGCCTTCTTAGTGATTTCACTTAGCTTAGTATGGCACTCTCAGCCCCGTCGCGCCCGTCACCGCCGCACGCGCGACCTTGCCGCATGGGAACTGAGTGTGGCGTCTACTGTGAGCCGCGGACGCCACTGTCATCTCTGTGGCCGCTGTGCGTATGTGGGAGAGCGTGGAGTCCTCTGCTGCTGCGGCCTCCGCCGCCATTGTTGTTTGGCACATGGTTTTTTCCCCTTCAAACTCTGTCATGGGCACAGCCATGTTGGATAAAGTCACATGTCATTCTTCTTACCAATCCGCAGCGCTGCTGGTGCCTGTGTCAAGTTGTCAGCCAATGCCTGTTCACCAGCGGGTATAAATATCCTGTCCCAGCACCCAGGAAGTTGTCAGTGCTTCAATTGTCTTTTCAGTGATTTCAGTCTTCAGCTTCACTAGAGACTCTCCTGTGTTATACTCTGCAGTACAGCCTGACTCCCCTGTGTCTATACTCTGCGGTGCAGCCTGCTTCTCCTGTGATAACTATCTGCGGTGCAGTCTGCTTCTCCTGTGATAACTCTCTGCGGTGCAGTCTGCTTCTCCTGTGATAACTCTGCGGTGCAGTCTGCTTCTCCTATGATAACCCTGAGGGGTGCAGCATGACTTTCCTGTTTATGCACCCTGCGTTGGCAGAGTATATGCTTTGGCTACCAGTAGCTTTTCTCCAGCGGAACTCTGTTCACATTGTTCTCAGTATTCAATATTACAGCTAAGTGCTGTTCCTGCATTCTCTAGCATCACTCTACTATTTTACCAACGATCTCAAGCATCATTAAACACCCTAAACTAATTCCCAAGTTACTGGTCTCAAACCAGTAGGAATCCAGAGACTCTCTCGATGGTTATTGTTTTATTGCACTTTTCATGACTTTTATTATTTAATAAAAACCTTAAAGTTACCTCCAGTTGTCGTGGTCACGCCTTCGGGCATTGTTACTGCAGCCTCTGTGCATGTCTAGGAGTTCCATCTCACCTCCTAAGTTTAAGTACCCATCAGCCCCTACATCTGAGGCTTCCCACTACCAACACCAGCCCTCAGTTGTGACAGTAAGCACTGACCTAATGGAGCCGGTCGGAGATCAAGTCCAAGGGACTAGGCCAATGCAAGAACTGTCAGCCCGCCTTGAACATCAGGAGGATGCACAAGGCCATGTCATCCGATGTCTTTAGGACCTCTCCTCACGGCTGGATGAAATTCAAGCAACCCTCCATGGGTCAGGGGCATTCAGTGTACCAACTGCAGCACCTACGGTGGTGTCCCCACCCACCATACCCATTTCTGCTCCACGTCTCCACTTGCCGACACCTGCTAAATATGACGGATCCCCGAAAGCCTGCAGGGGTTTCTTAAACCCGTGTGAGATCAACTTTGAGTTGCAACCTGGCAGTTTTCCTGCAGACCGCACTAAAGTTGCTTATATAATCTCTCTTCTCAGTGGATCCGCTCTCGACTGGGCATCACCTTTATGAGAAAGATCAGATATGCTGTTGTCATCCTACTCTGACTTCGTGGCAACATTTAGACGCATCTTTGACGAGCCAGGTTGAGTATCATCAGCCTCTTCTGAAATCCTCTAGCTACGTCAGGGGACACGAATTGTCGACCAGTATTTAGTTCAATTCCAGACTTTGGCATCAGAAGTTTCCTGGAATGAGGAAGCCCTCTATGCAGCTTTCTGGCAAGGCCTGTCTGAACATATTAAAGATGAGCTCGCTACTAGAGACTTGCCCTCAAAATTGAATGAGCTCATATCGCTCTGCACCAAGGTTGACCTAAGGTTCCGTGAAAGGGCTATAGTGCGAGGCAGGTCAACGGTTCTTGTTATTGTTTTATTGCACTTTTCATGAATTTTATTATTTAATAAAAACCTTAAAGTTACCTCCAGTTGTCGTGGTCACGCCTTCGGGCATTGGTGGTGCAGCCTTTGCACATGTCTAGGAGTCCCATCTCACCTCCTAAGTTTAAGTACCCATCAGCCCCTACAACTGAGGCTTCCCGCTACCAACACCAGCCCTCAGTTGTGACATTAACATGTTTACGACTGAGCTAATCATCTTCTCACCCTCCCACACAGCCTCACCTCCCACAATTTCTTCATCTATAGATGGCACTACTATCTATTCCAGTGCCCAAGTGCACTGTCTTGGAGTAAACCTTGACTCCTCCCTCTGCTTCAAACCACACTCAGCACCTTTCACAAACCTGGCATTTCCATCTCAAAATTATTTCCAGGATCAGACCCTTTCTCCCAGAATGCTACCAAGACCAAACATATTATGTCCTCCTTCCCTCTCTTACAAGCTCTTCATTTGCTTCCTTTCCCTTTCAGAATACAATTTAAGCTTCTCACACTCACAAAGCCCTTAGTCGCTCCTCTCCCATTTAAATCTCTGACCTTATCTCCCTTTACACTCCCACCTGTCCTCTTTGCTCCGCTAATGCATGTGGCCTCTCATGCCTACTGATTACTTTCTCGCACTCCTACCTCCAAGATTTTTCACGTGCTGCTCCCTTTCTCTGGGATTCTCTTCCTGCCCCCCTCAGACTCTTCACCTCTCTAAAAAACTCTAAAGATCCACTTCTTCGCCAAGCCCAGCCAACTCTCATCCCAACCCACTGTTCCATGCTCACTGTCTACCTCATCTGCGTCACCCCTGCCTGTCTACCCCCCATAGAATGTAAGCTCTCATGAACAGGGCTCTCTTCCCTCATGTGCTTTTCCTTCTCTTACTTAAACCATCTTCTACTCCATACTACCTTTGATGGCACCAAATCCCTTGGTTTTCTGGCACCCTGATATTTATTTCAGTGTCATCTTTTGATGCAGTTATGTTTATATACCATGTTCTTGTCATATATTGTCTTGAACTGTAAGTCATTCTTTTCTTGTTTTGCTTATTTGTTTATGTACTCTTTAATTGGGCACTGCAGATCCCTTGAAGTGCCACATAAATAAAGGATATTATTATTATTATTATTATTATGAATAATAATAATAATAATAATAATAATAATAATTGTGTGGTTCTCAGATATACTGTAAGAAATGACAAGCTACTGCCATTTGAGGCTAGAGAGTTTGATTCATAAACAAATTTGACTTGCGTTCTTCCACAGTATAAAATAACTTATACCCCTCCCTATTTTGAAAGCAGTGGCTAAACTGATTTCTTTTAATGCTGGTCTACTCTGTCATTTCTAGCAATGGCTGCCTGTATTTTAGTTTATTAAATTCAATATATAATACCTATACTAAAATACAAGGCCATAAACATATAAACGTTGTCTTGTCTCAAAATATCAACCAATTTGCCTCCACTCTACACAAGATCTGCGTCCATCACCCACACTCATTAACTGCTCCCATTTCCAGTTATATAGAAAATACCTAAATGCACAAGAGAAAATAGCCAATATGATTAAAAGATTGTGTAGAAATGCTCCGAAGGTAATTAAAAATGTTTTGTTTTACTAGCAAACAAGTAATAAGAACTTTATATGTTACAATAATTTTACTTGTTATAACACCCTAGGACGACTGGGTAATTCCTCCAGTCGAGCAGCCATCGGAAGTCCATCAGTGTACATTTGCAGCCTTGTGATTCAGATAATACTGGCCCTGAAAGTCTGCTCCCAGTTGGCCCATTGCTCAGGGTAGATATTTACATCTAACTCTGCATAGGATTGGAGTTATATCAACCGCATGGGGATTATCGACTAGAGTGGATTTATGCACCAACTCTCAAATTTTTACAGTGACTAATAATTAAGGACTTGATACTTGGAGGTCAATTTCCAGGCCAAAGGTGAACTATATAATAATGATTTTTATTACCAACTTAATTAAATGACCATTCTGATTATTCAGTTCCATAGCTCTCTATGAAACAGAGGTTTAACTGATACAATATAATAAGTTCTGGCTAAGTAACAGTAGCATTTTTTGATACTATGTTGTTTTAAAGGTATAAAATTGTTGTAACAGATACCTTTCTTAATACATGCTTGCTAATAAAACAAAACCTTTTTAATTACCATCTGAGTATTTATACACAATCTTTTATTCAGGATCGGTATGTTATACTGCCGCACGGGATGCCGAATATCAGTATATTGACATTGGCATCCTGAGTAGTGGAATACCAGCAGGGGGCAAGCGCAACGAAGCCCCTTGCGGGCCCGGTGGTGAGCTACACTCGCAACAGGTTCTATTCTCCCTCTATGGGTGCAGTGGACACCCATAGACGGGGAATCACCTACCTCGCCGGTATATCGGTGGCAGTATGGTAACCCAGTTGGGATCCCAACGTCGGAATTGTGACAGCCGGGATCCCAATGAGCGGTATGCTGACCGCATACATTTTAATCATATTGGCTATCTTCTCTTGTGCATTTAGGCATTAGTATTTACTATATAATTGGTCCTGATATTTATGTTAAACTCCACAGAGGATTAGATAGCAGCTGCCAGAGTGCACAGGAAAACTAAGCTCAAATGAGATTTTTTTAAAGCATACAATAAATAGATTTGAAAATTTGGGGTGGCGCTGAGGTATTAGTGTGTCTTGCTCCCATTCCCGGCTACAGGATTTTTTTCCCCCAGGCTGCACGCACTTTGCGGTATACCCTTTTTTGAACAAGAGTTTTCTCTAGCCTTAGATAGTTTGAGCGTTCCTTGAAAACTCCCCTCTATATGCAAGCTTGCCAAATTCCATAATAACCCACTTACCCTCCCTAAGCTGCTCTAATTACATCTACATACTGTAGTTCAAACAAAATGTACATGTGTTCTTTCCATACTTAAACAGCTCTCTGATTCCAGGCCAAAATTTCTGCTGTACCGTATGACTAAATATTACAGCCCACTAAGCACTTTCTATATGTAGTACTTAATCTCATGTATCAAATTCCTAAAATAAAATGGAGAAAGCTCAAATAATGATTCAGTGCCCACTTTAAAACTGAGATCCATGTTTCTGTATTGGCAGTGCAGTAGTATTAAATGAATTTCTGTCAGTTCCTTCATATATCATAGATTAGGAGCAGCTTCATAAGCCTTGTCGCTACAGCTCAGAGCCCATCACTGTATGTCCAGTGAGTTACTATTGAAAATAATATTTTTGTTACAAATTTCAGAATGTCTTGGCACAAGAAAGTGTCGAACTGGCAAAGCGCTCAAGTTAAAAAAAATACCTTAACAGGCCTGAAAAATTATTTCCCCAAAAGTTTAAGGAAACAAAAAGGTCATAAAGAAAATGTCTAATGGATGATATTGAGAAAATTAATTTGACAGCATAATTTGTGGATTGGTTGTATGGAACAATGAGTTTCCAGTATATTCGGTTCAGATGGCACTTATAAGAACAGATGGAAGCAATACTGGAAACATTACCACATTTAACTTAATAGGTTTGAAAAAGGTAAAAATATATTATATACCATTCTTTGTAGAACGGAGACATGTGCCTAAATAAATGTCTGCCAGCTGTAAGACATTTTCATAGAGCAAAATGAGTTTCACACAAATATGTATATTCTTTTATTTGTCTTGTAATTCCTTCATAGACCCTGCTACATCTATAAATAAATGAATTCCTCTGCTAAAAGAAAATATCTCTTTAATTAACATAGCTTTTATTATTTATTTAGAAAGACAAAACTTTCAGATCAGCACGGTGGGTATGGATAAAATATACACAAAGGTATCATTTGCATTCTTTTGGCTTAAGTGTAATATTATTTCCAAGGTTATAATGTCTGGAGTAGGAGAAGGTCAAGGACGTTTGTAAGCCAGAAAGAAATGTTTCATTATTACATGGAAGCTATGGTCTCTTTTACACCACACCTTGTTGATAAGTGAAGTCAGTAAACATACTCTCTTTTTAATTTAATTTTATTTTTAGAGAACATTATAAACAGTGAAAGATTAAAATGTGGCTTAACTTTAAAAATACAAACTTTCTTCTGCCACCGTGATCTATAAAGTCAAATGGAAAGTTCAACTTTTCTTTTTCCTTTTAGAAGTGTTATTACATGGACAGACTTCATAAAACATATAAACTTCATAAAACATATCTTACAACATATTATACAAACGTCATAAAACATATCTTCTATCTCATCACCTCCTCAAACGTGTTTGTGCACACTTGAAGTATATTTACTAAAGTGCAGGTTTTAAGTGGAGATGTTGTCCATAGCAACCAATTAAATTCTAGCTATTGTCTTCTAGAAGGTGCTCGCTAAATGATAAGTAGAATCTGATTGGTATCTATGAGCAACATCTCCCCTTCTAAAAACCGCCACTTTGTAATTATGGGGTCTATTTACTAATCCTTGGACAGAGATAAAGTTGATGGAGATAAAGTACCAGCCAATCAGCTCCTAACTGCCATGACACAGGCTGTGTTTGAAAAATGACAGTTAGGAGCTGGTTGTTTGTACTTTATCTCCGTCCACTTTATCTCCGTCCAAGGCGTAGTAAATAGACCCCTATATCTCTTGTGGTCTAGCTTCCAAAGGCCAATGCAAAATGTATTTACAGCAGCCTCAGTTCAAGCAGGTCATAGTCTGACTACAAGAGAAATCAATCGATATGTAGCACAGGTAAAACAGGTGTGCCAGGTATGGACAGAAATAGCACCAGAATGTCACACACAGAATATTTAAATCCCATGCAATGTTAGTTAATCATGAACCTATAGGCACACCCACAAAGCTGGTAGGTAGATAAGGTTCTGTTAAGTTGCAGCAATCACCATCACCTGACCATAAATAATAAATGTAGAGTTCTAATTGTATGACAGGAGAAATATCTAAAGCTAATCTTATGTACTGCACAGTTCTGCTTGTAAACCCGTTTTACTGTTACACTCATATTGATGTCTACATTTTAATGTGTATGCCACACAGATTTCTCATTTTGCACAGTTTGTTCAGATCTTGCATTTAATAGGTCTATTGAATGTAATACCTGTGTATGTTATGCTACATTACACTGTTAGAAACTGTTTTGTTTTTGTAAATAAGACTTGTTTTTTTCAGAAATTAAAGATACGATTTATACTTACAGTACAATGCCAAAACATTTCTTGTCTCATAAATGCTTCTTTGTTCTACTAATATAAAAACCTCAGTAGGTTGTGGTTATACAAATGATCGGAATTCACCTTATCCATATAGAAGCAGGAAATCATCTTTCTTATACAGCCAAGTATTATTTTTATTCAAATAAGGTGTGATTAGCGATAATTAGAACACAGTTAAGGGAGATTGTGTTACATATACTGTAACACAATAAACAATAGGAAAAATAAAATAATGGATAGGCAGCATTCTTAACCAATTTTGGCACAAAAGTTGACATAAATTATTTTGTTTTCTTGCCTACAGTGAGGAGTAAAATTCTAAAAAAGAAGCGCTTGTAGGTTAATAATGAACGCTCATACCTGTAAAGAAAAATAATATATAAATAATGTATACAGCTCTTTTGAGAGAAAGATGATGGTGGAGGTAATTTTTATCTTTTTAAATGTTGAGGGTTCCATTGTATTGTCTGGGTTAGATGGTGCTTAATTTATTGCTTTGATAGCAGCCTATCTTTCTCTGCTCTCCATACCTTCCATGAGCCGCTGACTGCGGCTCACCGATGGTTTCGAGTTAGCTCCAGATGGTCTATTCTGGAGCTAACTCGATCCTAGACAAAGGGCTTGTGAGCCTGAAACGCATTGAAGCGAGCATACAGACGGAGGAAGAAGACGCGGGAGTGACATCATCACTAAGCGCCACGGATGCCAACAGCCGCAAGGAGGGAACCAGGACCGGGAAACCATACATCATCATCTTTCTCTCAAAACTATTATTAATATATTATTTTTCTTTTACAGGTATGAGCATTCATTATTAACCTACAAGCGCTTCTTTTTTAGAATTTTATCGTATATATTTTCTATCAAAGCTGCTGTGACACAAACAAGCGCAGTATAAAGTATATATCTACAATGAGGAGTGGAAATTTTCCATAGCTCAATATTTGTGTGAAACACAGGACCCTTTATAAAGACAGTGCCATAAATTTGTACATTTAAGTCTTCTGTTTATGCACGTTACCACAAAAGATGCCACTTGACAGAAGGATAAGTGCATATGTGAAATACACAAAAGCATCAGTGCAACCATAAACTACATATTATAATTCCAGTATTGGAATATAAATATTAAATATTTAGCAAAACTGTAAAAAGCCATTTTTTTTAAATAATTAGTAATATTTTAGTTGAAAAGAGGATGAGTTTTAAGCTATGAAAGGAGTTTATTCACTAGGCTGGGATTCTACTATTAGTTGTGTATAATGTGGTTCATGCTTCTATTTTTAAACTTGAAATATAACAGTATGCAATTGATTGTGGTATTGGATTCATTTATATTGTTGGAAATATTTATATCTTATTTTTTATCCCTACAAAAAT
Organism: Pseudophryne corroboree; assembly: GCF_028390025.1. NCBI lineage: Eukaryota > Metazoa > Chordata > Amphibia > Anura > Myobatrachidae > Pseudophryne > Pseudophryne corroboree. The sequence goes on along the minus strand of NC_086444.1, from coordinate 221,864,041 downwards.
AGCATAGATTGATGTGGTTGGTTGATATATATATATATATATATATATATATATTATGGATAATAAAGACAGAACAAGTGGCTAATATTGTAGCAGTTACAACCTCAATATGCTTCAAGAATAATAAGTAATCTGCGTACCAGATCTCTTAATAGTTCAATTCACATGGAAAAAAAATATTTTTCAAGAGATCAGGATATTCAGTAGCAATCAAAGCATCTCTCAATCTCTTACAGTATGTGTCCACTTGTGGGTCCTGTGCTGTTATCTGTAGGAATTTCCTCCACCTTACATTCCTGGACACCAATCACAAACTTTTCTTCTTCACCTTCGATATTCATATTTATTTTTATGGTAACATTTGTTGTATTAATAGATTTGAACGTAGTACCCATGCATGTCACTGTTTTGATAAAGGGCCTTGCATTTGCCCTAAAAGTTGACCTCTTGGATATCTGCACTCAAAAAAGACAATATTTTTTTTTTTTTACTGAATGGTACATTTGAATGAAAATTATTTTATTATTGCTATCATTTTTTATTTTTGATTAGTGTCACTATACTTTTGACACTTACATTTTTAACTTTTTAAGAATTATTACCTACTGTATCTTTAATCAAAACAAAATTTCCAATCACAATCACTACTTATGTATTTGTTTTATGTGTTGGATATTAAAAAAATAGAATCAAGCTTCAGTTATATTCATGCATGCTATCTATGGTACAGCTCTATATACATTATATAAATATTCCAATGAATAAATAGACCCACATCAGGGAAAATATATTTAATCATGGAACTTTAGCTGAGCTGCAGAAACAGAAAATATAAACAGTTAGAAAAACAAACAGTTGGGGATATTGGACAAGTGTACAGAGAAGGCATAAAAAGTGGAATATTGTCTGGAATAATAAAATTACATTTGAAAAAATGTAAATACATTTGTAGTAAATAGTTTTTATTTAATGTCTTTGTTTTTTGTTTCTTTTTCATCATATTTACTATTTTATGGCATTGTTTTAAGACCCTAATCTGCTTTGCGAAATGTTTTTACATTTTTATGACATATGCACGCCAGAATATAGTAATGACAGTGCAATTTCATATGCATGAATGTCACAGTGTTAGGACAAATAACAGGATTTTGCCTGGTTCTGGCAGATGGCGGATGTTGTATATATGCTTCAAATAGCAGAATGTAACTGTTACCCAATATTTGCCAAATTTTAGTATACCTGATGCTCATTTAAGAATTGTTTCATCTTGTAATCTGTCTCATTTAGAAAACCATTCTATACTAACAGTTTTATACATGTTCCTAAACGTTTTCACCACGGCATGAATGGACATCCGGCACTTCTGGCAAATGCTCATCTACCCAGATTACAAAGAGATGGGGGCATGCTGTGAGGCCAGGCCCTTGTTACTTGTGGCATGCCCTCTTGAATCTTGACCACCTTGTCATGCGCATGGAGTGCCAGGGCTAAGAGCCCCAGTATGTCATAGGTTTCCAATTTAATTTTCCTTATTTATTTATTTATACATATTTTTTTATTAACATTTATTATAGTGCACATACACATTCCATTAGTTGGGTGCACATTAATAAAACAAGACTGGGAATTATCAGATGGAGGTACAACAGGGCTGCCATTAGAATATGTATAGCCCAGTACATATGACACACGTACCCCCAACCACACCCACCTTCTCATCCTTAAGTGAGGAAAGGTCCAAGTGATTTAATAAAGGAATATTGCAGTGGAGTACTCAGATTTTGATATGAAGGGATGCTAAGGTGGAAAAATAGGTGCTCAAGCTCCCCACTGTCCCCAATAAAAAAGGCTCTGTGAAGAGCCTACCCCAGGGGCCCCACCTTTTAGACATACTGTCCTTTACTTTCTAGAAATATAACACTTACACACTATTCTTCAGGCATCAGTCTCAATCTTCTACCTGCCTCCCTTCCTAGCTAGGTGTGTTAGTGGTCAGCGTCAGCTATGTAGCATGTGCAGCCTCTGTACTATTACTGCTTAAGCAACAATGATCAGACTACCTGCCTTCCCTAATAATATGCAGAGTTGCACCCATTATAGTCATTAAGATCTTAAAAAAAAAAATTTCAGGAAACCCTAGGGTTTGAGTCTAGAGGGAGGTCTTTCCACAGAGTCGTTGAAGCCAGAGAAAAGTCCTGCAACTGGGAAAGGGAGCAGGTATTGAGTATGGAACAGAGATGTGTTTGAAAGGAGTGCATAGAATTCAACCTTCCTGATCTTCAGGGAGGTTTCATGCCCTATCCCAAGATGGCTTCTTAGATCTCAACTGGGCATATTCAGGGGGTCATCTTATTTTATTACTATTTTAGTACATCACAGTGAAAGATACATGTCTTCCACTGAGCAACAGAGAGACCTGCAATTACCTGCAATCCCTGATTCCGGTGAAGCTCCACTCCATGATACAGTGTGTAACAGTGAGTATAGCTATACCTGTTAAATTTCAATTAAAGAACATCATGGTTAAATAACTGTAGGGGACCTCCTACAGAAAACATAGCTGCACTAACAGTAGCTGGCACCTATGGGGAAATACTTCCTCCTGAGTGCACAGGCACCCCCCGTCTTCATGTTCCCATATCCCTGCCATCCTGTGGGTACAGCTGATGATAAGAGACACATTTTCAACGATATTCAATTACCCCAACAGCAAGTCGGGTGTAATGTAACGCCACTGGGGGCTATCTAATTAGCCCCAATAAGCCGGCACGTGCCGCGGCTTATCAGGGATTTTGTTTCACCTGCCTCCGGCAGGTGAAGCAAAATCCCTGATAACAGCACCGTTTTCATCTGAAAACAGGGCCATTTCAACCGAAAACACACAGGTTTCACAGAACCTGTGTGTTTACGGGTGTAAATGCACTTGTTACCGCCCAAACTAATCAAACAGCCCGACCGCAGCACCCAAAGACACATCGGGGTTTTTACCCCCGATATATCTCTTCGGGGCAAATTGAATATCCCCCTAAGTCTGTGTGGCAGTGTGCACAGCACTGAATGAACTATTTTATCACATTTTCTTAAAAGGGACTGTGGCCACGCCTCCAGTGGATTGGCCACAAACCCCTCAGTAAGACTAAAGACAGAGGAGTAAATTTACAAATTTTATTTAAGATGGGATGTTGCCCATACCAACCAATCAGATTCCAGGTATTATTGTCTAGAATGTGCTAGATACATGAGAAGTAGAATCTGATTGGTTGCTATGGGCAACATCCCATCTTAAATAGAACTCCCATCTTAGTAAATTTACCCCAGAGACTGGGAGTCTTGTTGAGGGAGACAATGTAATAGCAGATCATCTTAATGATTATTTTTGCTTAGTATTCAGATCTGAAAGAGAGGGGAAGGGGCCACAGAAAAGTTGCATGGATATTTAGAAAAATGAAACTAGTATATTTGCAGAGGAGAAGGTCCTAGTAGAACTCTCAAAACTGAAAGTGGATAAATCAATGGGGCCAGTTGGGATACATCCCGCTAGTGCCTCCTGAGCCATATAGCTCACAGCACGTCTCTTTATCCATGGATACTAAAAGAGCTTAAAGGGGTGCTGGTATCACCGTTAACAGAATTATTCAACCAATCACTAACTACAAGAATAATTCCAGAGGACTGGAAAAGAGTGAACGTAGTACCACTGCACAAAAGTGAGCCTTATATCAGTAGTAGGGAAACTAATGGAAACACAGGACCCCAAACAGCATGGATTTACTATGAGGATATCATATCAGGGAGGGGAAAAGGGTGTAGATATAGCTTATCTAGACTTTAGTAAGGCTTTTGACACTGTTCCACATTGCAGACTTATAAATAAACTCGAAAGCATGGGATTGGATACTAATATGGTTGAATGGATAATATCTTGGTTGCAGGATAGAAAACAGAGATTTGTAGTAAATAGAGTGCCTTCACAGGAAGGAAATGTTACCCCAGGGATCTGTACTTGGTCCAGTGCTTTTTAATATCTTTATTGGTGACATTGCAAATGGTATTAAAAGGAAAGTATGCCTTTTTGCAGATGACACAAAGCTATACAACAGGGTAGACACACCAGGAGACGTAAAACAAATTATTGATTTTCTAGGTAGACTAGAGGAATGGTCAAAACTGTGGGAATTACAGTTTAATGCCAAAAAATACATAATCATGCACTTGGATCACAAAAATCCAAAGACTAAATATAATATTAATGGAACTATATTGTAAACTACTGAGGACGAAATGGATCTACAGTAGGAGTCACTTTTTCAGGTGACTTAAAAGCAGGTAAACCAAGTAACAAAGCAATGAGGAAAGCTACTCAGATGTTTCGTTGAATAGGGAGTGGAATCAGCAACAGAAAGAAATAATAATGCCACTGTATAGGTCATTGGTATGACTTCATCTAGAATACTGTGTTCAGTTCTGTAGTCCATATCTTCAGAATGATATTAATACATTAACATTACATACTATACAAAGGACATTTAAATGGTACATGACCTACAGTATATCACAAAACTTACCCAGAAAAGTTAAAAAATCTTTATGTGTAGTTTGGAGCAGAGAAGGGAAAAGGGGGACATGATAGAAACTGTCAAATATATCAAGGGTTTTAACAAGGTTCGGGAGACATTCTTCAAATGAAGAGAAGTATTAGAACATCAGGGCATGCATTGAAACTGGAGGGAGGTACGTTCAGGGGAATTTTGAGGAAAACTTACTTCACAGAAAGGGTAATGGACAAGTGGAATAGTCTCCCATCAGAGGTGGTAGAGGCTTAGATTGTAGAGCTATTGTTTTTCCAAAATACTTTTATTCAAATTTCTCACAGTACAAAATAAAGAAATGAGTACAAATCAGTACTATTAAGGCATTACACATCTAAATACAGTGAATCACATAAAAGAAAATCTTACATTGGCATTGTATGAGAGAGCCAGTGACAAAAATAGAAACGTGAGAAATCATAAATTGTTTCCAAATTTACCGCAATATTAATTCTGAATAAATCAGTAAACAAACGTGTGTAACTTTGAGAGTAATTCTGACCTGATTGCTGCTGTGTGTTTTCGCACAGTGGGCGATCAAATCTGAATTGCGCATGTGTATGCACTGCAATGCGCAGGCACGACAGACCGCAGTATCGGGCATCGGTGCCTAGCGATGGGATGGTGCGAAAAAAACAATCGCACAGGCAATAGCAAGGTAATTGACAGGAAGAGGCCATTTGTGAGTGGCAACTGACCATTTTACAGGAGTATCTGGAAAACGCAGGCGGGATCAGGCGTTTTCAGGTGTTTTCAGGGAGGGTGTCTGACGTCAGCTTCGGCCCCGATCAGCAGGAAACAATCGCAGCGGCAGAGTAAGTCCTGGGCTGAGCAGAGACTGCACAAAATTAGTTTGTGCAGCTCTGCTACACATGCGAATGCACACTTACACAGCAAATTCTCCTTCCCCCTGCAGGTGGCAACTATCTGATCGCAGGGCAGCAAAAATTGCTGCCTTGCGATCAGGTCTGAATTACCCCCTTTGTCAGGTGAAATAATAGTACACCACTCAAGAGATTAAATATCAGTTTTTCACCTGCATTGAAATTCCTTGCCAATGCCTCGAGATGTAAACACAATAGAAACACAAACTAAAACATATATTGCCTACCTAAGACCACTAGTCATTGATCCATCCATGGAAGTGTCTGTCTAACCAAAAGAACCAAGCTGGGAGAAAGAAAGACAGAAGTGTGAGAAAAGGGAGGTCAAGAAGAGAGAAAACGAATTTAAATAGTTAAAGGCCAATAGGGTTCTGGTTATCTACAAGTTGAAGTAAGTACCATGAAGTGGATTGGAAGCATTGCTGTATTGCTGACTTAGTAGATACAGAAAGTATCTGAATATATTTATCCCAGCACTGAATCAGAGCAGGGGTCAACACTTTTGTGTGTGTATGGATGCCTCCAGCTAGTCCATAGTAAACAAAAAACAGCCTAGAGGTGACCATCGAGATAGTAGGTGTAGAATTATGAGTCCATTGTTGTAATATAGCTTTCCTACCTACTGCTGAGAAAATCACAAAACGTTTCTGATTCGTCTTAGGGATGTCAAATTCTATGTTTCTATTGGGGGCCTGTGACTGCTCTCAATGGCCCTATCTCTGACCATGACAAGTGCCCTGGATCATACAGCTTTCTCAGACATTTATACATCTGGTATTCATGTGTTCACATTCCCAGCCTTACTGTACTCTATCTATATTAGAGTGCCCCTTCCCTTTCCAGAATTGGTTCTCCTTAGACATGCTGGTGAAAATGCCTCAAGTCATACCAATAGGTTCATATGTGTTCATCCATTACTGGGAATCAGTGGTGTAACAGGGTGACAGTGCACCATGTGATGGCCCCATCCCTTAAGTGTATGACATCATGATGGGAATGGACCATCAAGCACCATGAAGTGCAGTGCTGCCTGGAGCATTCTGAGGATGCTCTTAGCGGTTGTACAGACTGCAGGGTGAATACCTAGAGCACTCAAAGGATGCTCTAGGCAACACTGCAGCAGTGATCCTGGCTGCAGGGTGCAGTTTCAGGCACTCTGCTAGCCAGAAAAAAGGGCCGGAGGGCAGCTACAATTATTTCATCAGAGCCCTACTGTCCATGTAGTGGCACTGGTTGCACACCCTTAAATACTGCTCTACTGGGGATGCAAAGAGCAGTTTCACAAAAATACAGTATGCTATGCAAACTGGTGTAGTGCCAACTGCATCTGGCTCTCTCTATATTGGAGGACATTTATGAAATATGGTGCAAAGATAATCATGCACAAAGGTGTTGTCTTCCTTAACAACCCATCTACAGATGGAGCTACGCTAATCATGGCTCCGTATGTGCCTGGGTGCGCCCGCCTAGGCGCACCTATCACAGCATATGGGCTGCATCCGTGACATGAACACACCCCATTCACTACAATGGGAGCGTCTCTGTGCACTTCCATAGCAAGGCTAGGCGCCGGATCACCTAGTCTCGCCGGGAGTGCACGTTTGAGATGGATCCACACAAGATGAAAGCAAACATCTGAATAGTTGTGATGGATTATTTCACCTCTAAGCACAGTTGCCTATGTGTTGGCAATGATGAAAATTCGATGATGACAGAAATTATTTGCTTATTACTGTATACCATTTCTTTTTTTTCACCATGGAGGAGATATACTAAGCCTTCCAAAGTGATAAAGTGGAGAGAGATATAGTACCAGCCAATCAGCTCCTAAATGCCATGTTACAATTCAAAAGTAGCATATCTTTTGTTGGCCACCATCAACCTGCTAATCCAGAATGTCCAAAGAATCTGATGAAAAATCAATGCAAAACAATGCAACCTCAAAACATCCATAACACTGATTGTAAGACATCAATCAGAGCCCACAAAAGACTACATTTATGATATCTAATTGTCCATTCACAAGACCAGCCTTCATTATCCTTGAAATGCAAAAATTATATTGTTGGGTCTTTGTGCATACAACTTTGAAATGTAAGCAATGCCCACTTTAGAGTGAATGTGGTCATTTAGAGTGGCCACCTTGACATCAACTACAAACAAAACCACTTGTACATTGCTGAACACTCTTACCTTGCCAAAACTGGGAAATAAGAAACTGCTCACAGTACTTCCACTAAGCCAAATAGGGACTCAAAGTCGAAGCTTGCCAAAACTTCTGTGCCAGTTTGATAATCTGACAGATAGAAGGATGACAAATTAATGTGAAAAGACATGCTTCAGATGTAAGTGTTCAATATCTAGTAATTTGAAAACATGAAGATGCATTGTCCACATAGCAACACCTGGTACTTACCACATGTGCAAACCTATAACAGCCTGCAGGCAGCACAGCACCAGGAAATGCAGAGCCATTGGAGTGGGGGACACTCCCTGATTATTGATGGTCTGAACTACTCTCAAATTATAACATCATTCAGAACACAATGTTAAAGTGATGCATCCACAACTCCACTGACACGCAATACTATTGGAAAAAGCTCCTATTGCAGAAGATTTGTGGTAAGCTCTTTTGAATGCAACCCCCAAGCCCGTTCTAAGTACACTATTCCCATTGAAATAGGCACCAAAACCCAGGTAACCTCACACATTGGTAAAAATCTATATACAAAGACTGGGGAAATGAGAAGTAGGCCATATGCACTGCCTGTTAAATTCGATGGGACTGACCTTACACAATTATCATGTACTTTAGATCAACAGAGCATTAATTTACATTCATATGAATATGAGATATCCCTATTATAGGAACTTTATTTAGTCTGATAAGCCATTTCACAGTTTTGTCCAATGATAAATACTTCTATTTGATGAGTTGGGCCCAGACCCTTAATTATAAATATATCTCTTTATACTTCCAATATTAACATAAGGGATTATTTTTAAACTATTGTAAACTATAATTCCTCTATATATTATGTTCAACCACGCGTTTTAAAATACTGACTGGAATCATGACCTTTTCTTACTCCGATGGACCAGACCCTTGCTAAGAAACTGTCACAATGTCTGTCTGGAAGTGTTTTACAATACGTGTAATTTGGTTGCAAGGGTTGCAGTGTATTCTTAGTTTCTACTTTAGTCGAAAGTTAGGCTTACAAATATGAATATTTACAGTATGTCCAAATACAGTGTACAGATCATGAAGCAACAGGACAATGTTAATTGTAAATGCAAAATTGCACTATAATATCATACACAAACATCATACACAATGTAAATTAGTGTCTTTACAGTGTTATCAATATATGTGAAATAGTGTTATTAAATATAAACACTACCATATCTTCCATTTACAGCTTTATAAATTAGGACATTTAATTTCCTACAGTATTCTAAATGGAAATAAGACATCCAATTTGATGGTTGAAACTTGACGTAATATACAGAAGCTGTATCACTAATGTATGAAGTACTACTAGATAGAGGGGTCAATATGCAAACTTCCAATCAGAAGCTGCAAGTTAGTGTTCCTTGTGTCATCTTTATCATTACATATCTTCATATCTGGACTTCACTAACATCAAAGGGACATACTTCTTAAATAGTCAATCACAAGGTGTGGCCAAATCTAGTTCTCCAGGGGGCATGCTACTGTTGCCTGCACACCCCTGCTGGGCTGAAATGATACTTGCTGCTTACTCCTGCTTTTCTTCACCAGGTGTAAATGGGCCACCAATCTGAGGTGCACGTACAGTATATCCTAATATGGACACATTTTGGTACAGTTGCACAATATGGAAATGTGGATTTTTACAATGCACAGATAAACTAATGTCCAGCTCAGAGGGGTTTATGTCTAACACATAAAAAAAAATGCAGCTCTAAATTCTCATGCAAAAATCATAGAAATATTTTTTTACATATAGTAGCTCATTCAATAAGCCCTTAAACGAGTCCCAAATTATATTGACATACAGTACCCTCCAACTGTACCTTTTTGGCAAGTAAAGTACCATTGTTTTATAATCTGCACCTGCCAAAAAGGGCTTTGTACCAAATTTTGACTCTCCAAATTTATATTGAAAGCATAGGAAAGGGGGCTTGGCCACACCTCCTTTACCCGTGGCCACACCCCCTTCCCTAATTTGTACGGGTTTTCATGTGTAAAATGTTGAAGGGTATGTATTGAATATATTTAAAAAAAAATGATGCTTCTCATACTTCCATATGAAATGTGCATATCCTAATGAAATGTATAAAAAAAAAATATCTCTGACTGTGATGACCCTTTCTTGGTTACTTCATCTTATAATCCTAGAGCAAACTAATATCCTTTTAAACTGAAAGAGAAGTTGAATACAGTATATAAAAACACATTATCATTACAAACCCATGGGTGATATATTCCTTTCTTCAAATTGTATTTCAAAAGATTTGTCTTTAGCAATTTTCTCTTTGTTTCAGCAATTCGCAGTCCAATATATTTTTCTATCTATCCTCTATTGTTAAAAGAAATAGAATTTTTCAGAATGTAATGGAAAATATTAACTTGTTACTTAACTGAATACATGTGATATAAGGATTACAAAACAAAGTTTTAGAACTTTATATTTATTAAACGTACCAGCTAGAAAAGCCATAATGGTCAAAATTAAGCAATCTTTTATTTTTGAGAATTGTAGTTATTTTGATAAACACAGTACTGTCAGTGCAGAAATTGTGGATGTCACTATCTCTAGATCATCACATACAGTATAGGCTGTGCAAGGTTCCTGCTACAAATGCTTCATGATTAAAGTATGCTTTTCCCTTGGGAGCTGCACAGCCTTGTAATTTTTCTGTTGGAAGTTAGCCCGTCTTGCTTAGAATTTCTTTTTTTTAAGTGTGACTTGGTGATTTCTTTACTGGCTGTGAAGGTGAAACATTCTGCTTGACTAAAATATATATATTTTTTTTAAATACACATTTCATATATACCATCCGCACCTACAAAAAGCGAAATCTAATATACACACAAACAATTCGTTTACATGAAAGAGACGCTAGTTACATTTATTGGTAAGTTTATCATTTTAGTTTCTAATGGGGCTTTTGGGATAGCAGATATTTAATAAAAGCACAGGCTATTAGAGACCTGCTGGGTCTTTGAATTTGGAGATAAGGACTATGCCACAAACTCAATGTTTTATTTTTAGAAACATATGATGAAGTTGAAACTCAAATATAGTAATAACCACTGTGATAATGCTAAAAATATTAATATAGTAAAACTAACAATGTAGGGCAGATGAACTAACCCATGGAAAATGATAAAGTGGAGAGACAAACTACCAACCCAACCAGCTCCTTTCATTTTTCAAACACAGAGTGTAACATAGAAGTTAGAAGCTGATGGGCTGGTATTTTATCTCTCTCCACTTTGTCACTCTCCCAGGCTTAGTACATCTTCTGCTGTAAATGTTTCATTATAGTATAGCCAAAGTTGGTGTGAAGGTTCTAAGCAATGCTTTAGTCTGAGCCCACTCACCAGATTATGTCATTTATTTTTCCATCCACCATAATGCTCAACACACTTCTCTACTTTGGCCATTTCCCTTCCATTTTATATTTCTGCCGTCACCTATTCCTTTCTTCCTGTAATAAATGTCTCGATCCACCACTATTCATATTCCATTTACTCAGCTTCCCATCTCTCTTTTCTACAATGTATTAGCACTCACCCTTCTATGTAATTTATTTCCTCCTTACACCAAATATATAGTCCTCATGCACTGTGCCTTCAGTCACGCCAAACAGTCTCTTTTGCCGTAACAGGTGGCGGGGCAACTCGACCGCACAGAGTGCCTTTCTCGCTCAAAATTTATGTTTTATATGCATAATTAAAAAAATTAAAGCAAAAAAAAAAAACCTAGCTAGACTGCATTGATCAATTTTGTACATCTGTGTGTGACTGAGCTCTCAATCTGTGTACAAAGTGCCATGATGGAGTGCCCACTGCTTTTTCCTCGCAATAAGTTCCGTTGTGCTTCATCGTCTACTTTGGACATGTTTAAAATGAATTTCTGTGTAGTTAAAGTTATAGCCCCCCTAGTACACTTTGACTTGTGTTTTGCTGCTTCTCTGGTGCAAATAAGATGCAAAATCAGTTGCAGCATTTATGGCGTATTGGGCCTGATTCAGACCTGATTGCTGCTGTGCATTTTTGCACAGGGGGCGATTATTGAACTACAGCGCATTTGCATGTACCACAATGCGCACGCGTGTCGCCCAACAACGGCAGGAAGGTGCGAAAATTTCGATTGAATGGCTGTTCGCAAGGTGATTGACAGGGAGCGGATGTTTGTGGGTGGTAACTGACCATTTTCTGGGTGTGTCAGGAAAAACACAGACATTTTCATGGCGGGTGTGTGATGTCAGCTCCGGCCCCGATCAGCCTGATTCCTTCGTACTGGAAGAGTAAGTATTGCGCTACGCACAGACTGCACACACTGAACAGAATGGGAAAAACATTCGATGGTGAGTGTGATGCGAACGGTTTTGCAGCTGTCCGCTGACTGAGGGAATTTTCCTACAGCGTACACATGCAATTGCACACTTGCATGGGACAAATTTTCACTCCCCCTGGGTGGTGACTATCTGATAGCAGCACAGTGTAATTTGCAGCACAGCGATCAGGTCTGAATCGGGCCCATAGAGGGTCATTCAGACCTAATCGCACGCTGTGATCAGGTCAGAACTGAGCATGCGTATGCACCACAATGCATCGCATGGGTACAAAGCGGATCATTGCTGTGTGATGGGTTTTAGGAAGAATCCTTTCGCACAGCCGATCGCAAGGAGATTGACAGAAAGAAGGCGTTTGTGGGTGGCAACTGACCGTTTTCTGGGAGTGGTTGGAAAAACGCAGGCGTGTCCAAGCGTTTGCAGGGCGGGTGTCTGACATCAATTCTGGTCCTGGACAGGCTGAAGTCATCGCAGCGGCAGAGTAAGACCTGGGCAACTCAGAAACTGCAAAAGATCTTTTTGTACCGCTCAGCTGCACATGTGATCGCACACTTGCAGAATTAAAATACACTCCCCTGTAGGTTGCAACTATCTGATCGCAGCGCTGCAAAAAACTGCTAGCGAGCGATCAGGTCTGAATGACCCCCATAGACACTAAGTATATGAAGAAACATTTTCACCCATTCTGCAATTGTATGCATTCTTCCTCTAACCTGCCCACTTTTAACTTTGTAGGCCATAAGCCCTATGATTAATTTCATGTTCAGAGATATTTTCTATTAGAACAAAATATATGAATTTTGAGTTATGAGTTTTGATTTATGATTTAACAAACACCAGATATAAAAGTAATTTTTAAAATGTTGGGATTATGATGTTTTCTCTTTGTGGAAATAACATGTATGAATTTAGAAGTATGCACACTTTTTAGAAGGATTATGATTATAAAAAGATCCGGTGAAATTTTATGTGAACCAGATTTTATGAAGTCAGATTAAATTATACCACAGTACAGAATCAATGTTATGATGTTTCCATGGATTTCATAGGGAATAAACTTGAAAGTTCTAAGAACAGTTAATTTATTTTATATGGTCATATTTAAGCCAGTTTAAAACATGTAGCGGTCATCTTTGAAACTAAAATGAAAAATCTCCTATATAATAGCCCAGATCTGTCACTCTGTGACTGTGTGGATAACGCTGGGCGTGGCTAGGAGCTCTCATTGGGTTAGCAGCAGGTCTATCACATCTAGTCCACAGCTGATTGGGCTTGAAACGCCCTCCCACACAGGTTACATCCAATGAGAGGCTCTGCCCTTTGGCTGCTGGGTGTTCCCAGAGCAAGATTAACAATGGGGTTGATGGAGCTGCAGCTCCAGGTCCACGCCCCAAAACAGGCTCACTGCATGTGCAGCAACATACCCTCCAACAATTTACACATAAAAATCGCTACAAATTTGACAAGGGGGCATGGCCACGGGTACAGTGGCGTGTCCACGCCCCTTTTCCTATACTTTCAATGGAAGTTTGGAGACCCAAAAAATCGGTACAGACCATAAAAAATGTATTGTACCTGCCAAAAAGGTACAGTTGGAGGGTATGCCACTGCATCTGCAGCAAGTCTCTGCACTGTAGATAGGAAAGATAAAAAACCTTTTACTGCGGCGTCCTATGTCCTGCTGCCAGTCCACCTGCCCCCTCCGGCATTAACAATCCCCACTCCCTAGCCACGGCGCAGGTGGAACAAAAGCTGCTGCAGCCACCGGCATAGATGTGTATGAAAGCGGTGCAGCCTCCCGGCCACAGCAGCGCCCAGATCCCCAGAGGCCCTGACTCCGCAACACAGCACCTGGGCTGCCGGCCTGGAAGCCCCGAGATGACTAATGTAATGGATAGAGTAGGTGATATCGCGGAGGGTAATGTCTGGACGCTGAAACATTGTAAAAGGTGACAACGCTGTGCATCTGTCAGTTCTGCCAGCCTGTTACTATTGTTAGCCTCTGTGTTCCAACACACCGCATTACAGGGATGTAGACGCACTAAATAAACTCCAGCTCCCAGCAGCCCTTAGCACCAAAGCATTCTGGCGCTAAGGCCTGCTGGGAGCTGTAGTTTACTGAGTGCATCTTCTGCCCTATAATGCGGTGCGTTTGGACACCGGCGCTAACAATAATGACTGGCTGCTTGGCTGCTGTGCAAGTCTCCGGGAGAGCCACTGCCAAAGGTAGGACAGCAGCTTAGCTGTTTCCAGGAGAAGCAGGAGAAGCATTACCCGCCCCTCCTCCACTCGCAGTACCTCCGGGCCCCATCCACGGCACCCGCACACAGCCACCCTCCACCACCCATGGTGGCTTTGGACCCCCTCTCCCACCTGCAGCCCCCCCGCACCCTCCCCCACCCCCCGCACCACCGAACCCACCTCTTCCCACCTGCGGAACCCCCGCTCCAGCGGTGGCTCCAGACCCCACCTGTAACACCCACACACCTGCCCCTCCCCCACCCATGGCACCACTGCACCAGCCCCTCTCCCACCTGTGCCACCCCCGCAAACACCCCTCTCCCTCCCGCAGCACCCCAGGACCCCCTCCCCAATCCACATCTCTCCCGCACCAGCCACTCCCCCAACCACAGCACCTACTAGGTGATTCATCAGGCCCTGCATTTGCTGCTCACGCCATTGCAAGGGGCTACGACCCCTTAACCATCGCACTCCCTTTGTCTGTGCAATATTTAACCACTCACACAATTATGATTGGAGGTAATACTCCATATACTGTAATACAAATATTGCACGCCACAAGGGCGTGCAAGGGTTAAGGGGGCGTAGCCCCTTACGACGGTGTGAAGAGTGCCCGTAGGGCGCGATGAATCACCTAGTCTTTTAAAACATTTTTAAAACATGCTTATATTCTATTTTATATATACAGTCAGGATAAAAAATAAGTAGATCTCTAGGATACTGTATAATGTCCTGTAGTAAGCAAGATTAGGTTCTGCTCTTTATTAGTAGTCAGATACTTACAGTATAAATTTTGGTATGATGATATTTTTTACTTTGGAATATAATATGTGTTCTTTCTCTCTTTTTATGATTATACTGATATACAATGTTCTTCCTAAATTTTTTTTTTTCTATGTCGATATTTGATATTTGTTAATATCAGGCATTCTTTGGTTATTTATTCTAACATGTTTGACATCATTTTGGTAAGCTTTGGTACATGTGCTAATTAAATACAGGGAAGTGGTCTAAACCAAGGAGACTAAGGTGGTCATTCCGAGTTGTTCGCTCGTTGCCGATTTTCGCTATGCTGTGATTTGTTGCTAAATGCGCATGCGCAAGGTACGCAGGGCGCATGCGCTTAGTTATTTAACTAAAAACTTAGCAGTTTTGCTGGTGTTCAAACGCCGATTTTCAGTCGCACTGCTGTTCGGTGAATGATTGACAGGAAAGGGGCGTTTCTGGGTGGTAACTGAGCATTTTCCGGGAGTGTGCTAAAAAACACAGGCATGTCAGGGAAAAACGCGGGAGTGTCTGGAGAAATGGGGGAGTGGCTGGCCGAATGCAGGGCATGTTTGTGACGTCAAACCAGGAACTAAACGGACTGAGGTGATCGCAGTCTAGGAGTAGGTCTGGAGCTACTCAGAAACTGCAAAGAATTATTTAGTAGCAGTTTTGCTAATCTTTCGTTCGCTATTCTGCTATGCTAAGATACACTCCCAGAGGGCGGCGGCCTAGCGTGTGCAATGCTGCTAAAAGCAGCTAGCGAGCGAACAACTCGGAATGAGGGCCTAAGATCAGTCTGGACTAAAAATGCCAGCTTTGAAAAAGTCTGAGAATCTTAGACGAAATGCTTCAGCTGGGTGATATGACATGCGACAGAAAGAGAACAGATAGCACAAAAAGCATAATGGAACTAATTTGATTTATTTTCTAAATATCAGAAAGCAAGATCCTTGCTGTTTGGACATAGAGTCGTTCACCATTTATAAGTTGATCACTTGCCAGACAAAATCAAATATTACAAATTCCAGGTTTTGTAAATTCATTTACAGCAGGCATGAGCTCTGTGGAAAGATTGCATACTCTGTTCTATGTTTATACCGTGAGCTGAAATAGTTTGTGGTGGATGTATACAGTACTTTCTAACAAAGAGACTTAATGTCTTTTATTGTAGGGATTACTGCCTTGGATCTGTCTGATACTGTATATTTCTTCATTGAATCTCACAAAGAGATATTGGAGGTGATTCAGACCTGATCGCTGGGCCGCATCCAGGGGGAGCGTAAATTCTCCGTACAAGTGTGCAATTCCATGTGTACGCAGAGCTGCAAAAATCCACTTTGCAGTCTCTGCGCAGCCCAGGACTTACTCCTACAGTGCAATGAGAACAGTCTGATCGGGGCCAGAGCTGACGTAAGACAACCTCCCTGAAAACGCTTGGACGCGTCTGTGTTTTTCCGGACACTCCCAGTAAACAGTCAGTTACAAACGGCGTCCTCCTGTCAATCACCTTGCAAATGCCTGTGTGATCGGATTTTTCGCACCATCCCGTCGCTGACCGGCGATGCCCTTTGTTGCTGTCCGACGCGCGTGCGCATTGCAGTGCATATGCATGCACAGTGACTACCTGATCACCCGCTGTGCGAAAACACACAGGAGCTATCAGGTCACTAAAAAACTTTTATCTAACAATGTACAGGCTTTTAATGATGCCCAAAATGAAAAATTAGGTATGATTTTTTTGTGGGTTGCCAAAATATTATATATGGTTTATACCAGTGGTTCCCAAACTTTTTTGTATCATGAAGCCCTAGAGTATCAGAATTTTTTTCAAGGCACACCTAGGCGAAAGGTTTCTTATTGCAAAACTCAGAAAAACATATTAAATTAAGCACATTGTATTTATATGTCACCCTTAGGTTCAGACGGTAAGGAACCGGATTCGCTTCTGTTTATCCACATATTTTAAGATGGGAAGCTTACAAGCACTGGTTTTGCCTATTACTTTGACCATACATAATTTGAATTGGTCCTGGATCAAAAACCTAGGGCACCCCTGAAAGTACCCCTAGGCACCATTGTTTGGGAACCACAGTTTGGGACCCACTGATTTTATACATTATTATTTACCAGTTATTTATATACTGCACACATGTTCTTCAGAGCTGTACAGAGAATATTTGGCCATCCACATCAGTCCCATCCCCAGTGAAGCTTACAATCTATATTCCCTACCACCTGTACATGCAAACATACTCACGCTAGGATTAATTTGGTTGGGAGCCAATTAATCTACCAGTATATATATTTTTGGAATGTGGGAGGAAACCAGAGCACCATGAGAAATTCCACACAAGCATGGGGAGAATATACAAACTCCACACAGGTAGGGCCATGGTGGGAATCGTAACCATGACCTCAGTGCTGTGAGCCAGTAATACTAACCATTACTCCATCCATAAAGCCTATACATTATTTTTTCAGACTTGCGCATCCACCATCAGATTTGTAAAGCCCTGTCCTTAGCTTCCTTTATTTCAGCCAGTGGTTTGTTGTCCTGATGTATTTTTTATATGCAGACCTGAGGGTGTAGAATAACTGGTCTTGAAATTACTATGTCAACTCTACCCTGTACTCAAGACTGTACTCTACAGTGATGGAGTGTCTTGTTGTAAATGGGGGTTTTACATTAGGCTCTCTGTTAGATGGTGTATTTTTGTAATCATCACTGAACATGTTCCTCTGAAGTGTTTACATTGTTAGGATTAATGGATGCAAATGTGCTTCACCTTGATCCTCTTCTTCCATTGCCAGTTTCTTATATGCCATGGACCCCTTTGAGCAAGCAGACAGGAGGTGTAATGGGATCATGTGATCAAGAGAACTTAACTCACTAGGAGCCACGTTATTGTCTCCTTGCTCTAGTGCAGCCTACTAATGGTCTTGCTTTTGATTACAAATGTAGTCATGCTGTTGCAAAATTTGCTTATTCTATCCTTGCCTTGTTTCTGGTCCTGATCTCTGATCGTCTGATTTTTAATACTCTTTGACTGCTGCCTGCCCTGATCATTTGCTTTGGATAATGACTACTCTTGGTCACGGAAAACCTAACATCAGTTCTTTACCTGGACCATGTTCATTTACTGCTCCAATTTCTGACTTTTCTTTGGTGATCTAGGACTCAGATTTGTGAGTGTACCTGGTTGCCTGCACACAGTGCATTACACCATTCGGTGTGTCATCTATATTTATTCTCCAATGGAAGTCAAGTGTAAGATTAAGCCAATTCCATTACATAAAAAATGCCTAAGAGCAACAGAGTACCGGTGTGTACCTATAGCTCTATGAGAAAGGTGACTGCTACTGGTGAAGCTCATAATTACAGTATCTGGTTCTATTGAAATCTGGCCTCATAACATTCCTCTTTTAACCTAATCCTTCAACCTTTCTCTTCTGAGGTCTTTGCCCAGGGGTCTTACATCCCAATGCAGATTTATTGTCCTATGTTGCCTGGAACAACACTACCTACTAACAGTAAAGACATGGGAAACAGTAGGAAGCTGCCAATATGAGGAAGTAGTTTTGTGATAGCTGCACCCCTTCCTTACACTAGGACAAAATTATGCTCCTTGCATAGTCTGGTAAGGGTGTCAGTCCAGGAGGAAAGTGTATGTTCTCCTAACCTGCTCTCTGTTAATCCTTTCTCAAGCAGCGCTGTCAGCTGAGCTCGGCCATACTGAATCCTGCTTTGCTGTGACAATGATTTGCTATGGCACTGATTTACTGCGTTGCTGTTCCTACACTGTGGATATAATTATAGTAATGTTTGGAACAGACCTGTCTCCAGAGTTCTGTCTCAATCCCTTTCCATCACAGTGTCATTTGGTTTATAGGTGTAGAAATGCTCAGGCAATTAATTGTCATCTCAAACAGTGTATTTGTTAAAATGCTACAAGTTGCACATTGCTAAGAAATCTTTACACAAATTCTTTAAAGGAAATAGGTAAACAAATTGTTTTAATGCATTCACAACAAACTTATGTCAGCAGTAATACATTTAGTAATGAAATTCAGCAAACCACCATCGAAATTCGCTGCTAGTGTTAGTGAAAATCTATTAATAATCAAGGTATAACCATTTTAACTGGACTGATGCAGATTTAATCTGGAGTCACTCTTCTGTAACTTATGGACAGTAAACAGAGAAAGAATATCTGAGTTGCACTATATTGCTTCCACTTCACAATGTGAAGCTGGAATACTGGCAGGAACAACTTGACCAGTGACCAGAATAATTCAAATTTGACCCTGAAGCCCTTTCCTTGTTCATGAGTAATGCCTATTGTTCACTGCAGCTGATGGAATTGTGTTCAAAAAGTGTTTTCAGGTTTTTTTTTTAAATGTGGAAGCAATAAATCAAGAAAGCCACACCACCCCCTTCCGCAATTACCAACCTCAGCCCCCCACACAAGCCATTTAGTTCAGAAAAATCACTTACGTTTGGAAAACCAGTCACTTTCCATCTGAATTTACTGTAGGCAACTCAGCATGAATTCAATATTTAAGATTTGGTACCATACATCTCTATTCAGATATCACATATCATATACTGTAATTTCTCTTATGTCCTAGGGGATACTGGGAATCCACTTTAGTACCATAAGGTATAGATGGGTCCACTTGGAGCCATGGGCACTATAGAAGTTTGATTATGTGTGCTGGCTCCTTCCTCTATACCCCTCCTACCAGACTCAGTTTAGAAAATGTGCCCGAAGGAGCCGGTCATGTCTCTGGAAGTTACTGAAGAGTTTTCTACATTTATTTTTAAAGTTTGTTATTTTCAGGCAGGACTGGATGGCACCTTCCTGCCTGCTTCGTGGGACTTAGTGAGGGAATGGTCAAACCCCACTAAGGGTTAATGGTCCTTGTAAGGCACAGTGTTCCTCTTCTCCAGGTGGTTCACTAGTGTGTACTCAGTGTAGTATCCCTTCCCAGGCTAGTGGGCAGAACCAGCATGGCTGGACTCCATTAGGGGAATGATTTCCACCCTTTCTACAAAATTATCTCGTAATGAGAAAGGGGTGCAATACTTAAGGCAGTCTATGGCTGAGTTTCTGAAAAAGGACTCAGTACCCAGACCAGCATCTCAGTCCTCTACCATTTGTCCGCAAAAACATACTTTGGTCCAGATCCTGCATTCTGACTCTGATAGTGAAGGGTCAGAAATGGAAGATGGTGAGGTGGAGGGTACTCTGTCACAGGGTGTCGAGGTTCTCATAGAGGCTAACAGAGAAATTCTAAATATCCCTGATAAGCTGACAGAGGAGAGTGAGGAATCTTACTTTAATATTAAGAAAAAATCCTTAGCTAATTTTCCTGTGTCAAAGGAACTAAATACCCTGTTTGAAGAACCGTGGGTTAATCCAGATAAGAAATTTCAAATTCCTAAGCGGTTGTTATCATCTTTTCCTTTTCCTCCTGAGGATAGGAAAAAATGGTAAAATCCACCGATTTTGGATGCGTAAGTCTCCAGGCTCTCGCATAAAATTGTATTACCTGTCCCTGTCCCTGGTGCAGCCTCCCAAAAAGATGTGGCTGATCGCAAGATTGAGATTACACTCAAATCTTTGTGACCCAGAAACCCACTATAGCATGTGGGTGGATTACAAGACCCATTGCTAAATGGTCAGGTAATTTAATTGAGGGGTTAGACACCTTACCTCAAGAGGAAATTGTTTTGCTCCTGCAACATATACAAGACTCTACAAACTTTATGGTGGAAGCCACAAAAGAAATAGATTTGCTTAATGCACACACTACAGCTATGGCAGCGTCAGCACGCAGAGGGTTATGGCTACATCAGTGGACTGCAGATGCGGACTCCAGGAAAGGAGTGGAAAGCCTGCCTTTCACAGGAGAAGCCTTTTTTGGAGATGAACTCGACAAATTGATCTCTCGAGCTACAGTGGGAAAGTCCACATATCTACCTTCTGCAGATCCGCCAGCTAGGAAGGCCTACTCAGGACCTATTATACAGTACTTTCGGACTGCCAAGTTTAGGGGCAAGGCCAGAGGTTCTTCTATCACCACCAGAGGTGTTAGAGGTAAACCACGCAAACCAGCGACTACTGATTCACAGGAACAGGGCTCAAGCTCTGCTTCCTCAAAACCTTCCACATGACGTTGGACTACGATGCCTGGAAGACAGGTGGGTGGGAGCCTAGCTAAAATTCTTCAGTCACATCTGGACAGGATTGTGCCAGGATCCCTGGGTCATAGACTTTATATCCCAGGGCTACAGACTGGAGTTCAAGGAGCTCCCACTTCACAGATTCTTCAAATCATGCTTACCAGTTTCACAAGAGGTGAGAATAAACTTACACAATGCCATTCAAAAAACTGGTACAGATCCAGGTCATTGTTCCAGTTCCACCTCATCTACAAACCAAGGGTTAACTTGTTTGTAGTACTGAAACCGGATGGTTCGTTAAGACCGATTCTGAACCTCAAGTCATTGAACCCGCACTTACAAGTGCTCAAATTCAAGATGGAGTCGCTGAGAGCGGTAATCTCAGGTCTGGAGGAGGGGGAATTCCTAGCGTCTCTGGATGTCAAGGATGCATTCCAATCTGGCCACCTCATCAGGCTTATCTACATTTTGTACTGCAGGACTGTCACTACCAGTTTCAGGCCCTGCCATTTGGTCTCTCCACGGCCCGAGGATGTTCACCAAAGTGATGGCAGAGACAGAGGCAGAACTCTGGGAGGTAACAGAGTCAGCTGCCGCCGGGCTCCTGCTTTGAAGGGGGGCACCTCTCCTCCTGTTACATGTGTTCAGCGACATTAATCAATTAAGTTAAATGACAGCAGCCGGTATCTCTTCCGTAGCCGACTTCCCCACTAGTCACTGCACCTTACAAATCACACCCTCTTTATTATAGATACACTTTAACAGACACCTGACTGATGAAGCTATTTGCCCCTATAAAGGAAACATGAGAATTCTAACTATATGATGTTATTTCTCTGACAATTACAAGTAACTTCATATACTGTAGTTAGAATTCTCATACTTCCTATGCAAGAGCCGATATCTCCATCAGTAAGGTGCATGCTTCCAGTGTAATAGGTTGTGGGTTCTAATCCTGGATATGTCACTTGCAAATTAATTGTCAGAGAAATAATCAGCATTGTGAGTGACTCAGCAGATCTATGTAGTGTGTGGCTGGACTCCTACATAGATCTCCCTAGTTGCAACGGTTTTGTAGTAGCTTCAAATAGGGGGTCATTCCGAGTTGTTCGCTCGGTAAATTTCTTCGCATCGCAGCAATTTTCCACTTAGTGCGCATGCGCAATGTCCGCACTGCGACTGCGCCAAGTAAATTTGCTATGCAGTTAGGAATTTTACTCACGGTTTTTTCCTCGTTCTGGTGATCGTAATGTGATTGACAGGAAGTGGGTGTTTCTGGGCGGAAACTGGCCGTTTTATGGGTGTGTGTGAAAAAACGCTACCGTTTCTGGGAAAAACGCGGGAGTGGCTGGAGAAACGGAGGAGTGTCTGGGCGAACGCTGGGTGTGTTCATGACGTCAAACCAGGAACGACAAGCACTGAACTGATCGCAGATGCCGAGTAAGTCTCGAGTTACTCAGAAACTGCACAGAGATGTCTTATCGCAATATTGCGAATCTTTCGATCGCTATTTTGATAAGCTAAGATTCACTCCCAGTAGGCGGTGGCTTAGCGTGTGCAAAGCTGCTAAAAGCAGCTTGCGAGCGAACAACTCGGAATGACCTCCCTAGTTAGAATCTGCAGGCTTGCTATGCAGGAGCAAATATGTGTGTGTGTGTATATATATATATATATATATATTATATATATATGTACATATATATAGTGGTGATCAGTAGTGGCGGCACTCAGGAGACGAATAAGTACTTATTCGTCTCCTGACTGCCGCCATTACTGATCTCCACTGCATATATAATCCGTAAGGTCTGGAAGGAGGGCACCGGAGCACGTATACCAGCAGCTATTTACTGATGAGTGCCGGATCTGTTGTCTCTCTCTCTCTCTCTCTCTCTCTCTCTCTCTATATATATATATATATATATATATGTGTATGGGGGGCACCAATATTTTTCTTGCCTCCGGGCAACTGGGACAAAGTTACACCACTGGGCAGAGATGATGTTGTTGCTCCGCAGCCAGGGAGTGAACATAGTTGTGTACCTGGACGATCGTCTCATAAAGGCACTGTCCAGGGAACAGCTGTTGGAGAACATTGCCCTCTCAACCAGACTACTCCTGGATCATCGGTGGATTCTGAACCTACCAAAATCTCACCCGGAACAAACACAGAGGCTTCATTTCCTGGGAATGATACTGGACACAGAGTCTCAGAAAGTGTTCCTTCCCTTGGAAAAGGCAATGGTAAACCAGTCGATGGTTTGGGCCTTCTTGAAGCCGACCCGAATGTCAGTGCATCTCTGCATACGCCTTCTGGGGAAAATGGTGGCTTCTTGTGAAGCAATTCAGTATGGAAGGTTTCATGTGAGGCCCTTCCAGCTGTATCTGTTGGACAAACGGTCTGGATCACATCTTCACATGCACCAGCGGATTTGTATGTCACCAAAAGCCAGGATCTCCCTCCTATGGTGGCTACAGACTTCTCACCTAGTTAAGGGTCGGAGGTTCGGGATTCAGAATTGGATTCTGCTAACCACAGACGCAAGCCTCAGAGGTTGAGGAGCAGTCACCTAGGGGGTACAGTTTCAGGGAAGATGGTCAAGTCAGGAAGTCATTCTAATAAACATCCTGGAACTTAGGGCTATCTACAACGCCCTTCTGCAGGCCTCATCTCTTCTTCAGAATCAGGCCATTCAGGTCCAGTCGGACAATGTGACGGTGGTAAAGTACATAAACCGACAGGGCAGAATGAAAAGCATAGCCACAATAGCAGAGGTGTCAAGAATTCTCCTCTGGGCGGAAAAACATGCCATGGCATTGTTGGCAATATTCATTCTGGGAGTAGACAACTGGGAAGCAGACTTCCTTAGCAGAAACAACCTGCACCCGGGGGAATGGGACCTCCACCCGGAGGTGTTCTGGTGGTTAACATTTTGGTGAGGGTGTCCACAAATCGACATGATGGCCTCTCGACTCAACAAGAAGCTCAATCGGTATTGTTCCAGGTCAAGGGACCCACAGGCAGAAACAGTAGATGCCCTGACAACTCCGTGGGTTTACCACCATTCTTCTGATCCCAAGAATTCTAAAAAGAATAAAAAGGGAAAAGGTTCAAGCAATCCTCATTGCTCCAGACTGCCCATGAAGGGCCTGGTATGCGGATCTTCTCGAGATGCTGAACGAACATCTGTGGCCTCTGCCTTTTCAAGATGATCTTCTGCAGCAGGGCCTGTTCGTCTATCAAGATTTACCATGGCTACATTTAAATGCATGGAAGTTGAATGGCTGATTCTAACCAGGAGAGGGATTCCTGACAAGGTCTTCCTAAATATGATCCAAGGCAGGAAGGGGGTAACGTCTAAACATTACCACCGTATCTGGAAGAAATATGTCTCTTGGTGTGAGAGCCGACAATATTTTGCAGTGGAATTTCATCTGGGATGTTTCCTGCTCTTTCTGCAGTCGGGAATGGATGTGGGCGTTAGTCTAGGCTCCATTAAAGTCCAGATTTTGGCCTTTTCTATTTACTTTCAGAAACAATTGGCTTCTATCCCTGAAGTCCAGATGTTCTTGAAAGGTGTTCTTCACGTCCAACCTCCCTTTGTGCCTCCTATGGCACCTTGGGACCTCAATTTGGTGCTGAAGTTCCTCCAATAGGACTGGTTTGAACCGTTACAGGAGGTAGACATAAAGTACCTTACGTGGAAGACCATCACACTGTTGGACTTTGCTTTAGCAAGACGTGCATCGGAGTTGGGGGCATTTTCTTACAAGAGCCCCTACTTAATTTTCTATGAGGACAGATTTGAACTCAGGATCCGTCAGCAATTTCTTCCTAAGGTGGTGTCCGCGTTTTACATTAACCAACCTATTGTGGTGCCTGTTGTTATGGTCGCCTCTGCTACTTCAAAGTGTTTGGATGTTGTAAGAGCTTTGAAGGTCTACATGAAGAGAACAGCTCATTGTAGGAAATCGGATTCGCTGTTCGTTTTATATGATGCCAACAAGATTGGGTGTCCTGCTTCAAAGCAGTCAATTTCTTGCTGTATCAGGCTCACTATCCAGCATACTTATTCCATGGCAGGCTTGCCGATTCCATAATCTGTACAGGACCACTCTACTAGGTTGGTGGGTTCCTCTTGGGCAGCTGCTCTGGGGTGTCTCGGCTTTACAGCTCTGCCAAGCAGCTACTTGGTTGGGTTCGAACACGTTTGCTAAGTTTAAAAAGTTCGATACCATGGCCTCTGAGGATCTTCAGTTTGGTCAATCAGTTCTGCAGGAACCTCAGCACTCTCCCACCTGGTTTAGGAGCTTTGGTACTTCCCCATTGTACTAAATTGGATTTCCAGTATCCCCTAGGATGTAAGAGAAAATAGGATTTTAATTACCTACCGGTAAATCCTTTTCTCGTAGTCCATAGGGGATACTGGGCGCCCGCCCGGTGCTTCGTTCTTCCTGTTCGGTTACTTGTTTAAATATTGTTGTTTAGTTCAGCTGTTGCTGTTCTTGTTTTCAAGTTTGCTTAGCATGGCTTTCCTCTTGTTCTGGTTGTGTTGATTTGAATTCTCACCACTTTCCTTTTCTATAACCTTCTCTCAAAGTATGTCCGTCTCCTCGGGCACAGGTTCTTAGAGACTGGTAGGAGGGGCATAGAGGGAGGAGCCAGTACACGTAATAAAACTTCTATAGTGCCCATGGCTCTAAGTGGACCTATCTATATCCAATGGTAGTAAATTGGATTCCCAGTATCCCCTACGGACTACGAGAAAAGGATTTATCGGTAGGTAATTCAAATTCTTTGCCATAAAGTAGGCTATTTTATGTTAATTTTTGTATTTCTTTAGTTGATTTTTAATAAATTAGGTTTAAACTTGTTTATTTTTATTTAAATGCAACTCTTTGATCAGTGACAGATAGATGTGTTTCTAAATATAAGCTTGGACCAGAAAGCATGTCATTACTAGGGTAAGAAGCATCTATATCACTAACACTGAGCACATTAAATGATTTTGTGTTTATGCGCTGCCTATTGAGATGTACTTTGTTTCTGTCTTCTTTACATGCACAACAGGATGTACATTAAGTTTAGTTGCCTTACTTCCCAGAAGTTGTAGCTAACGAACTCACCTGGAGCGACCAAGGATTTAATTTTAACGCACAGCTAGTCATGTGTAAAATGTTTCTTCCTAAAGGAACTACTTCAATAACCTCTTGACCACTAGTAAAACAAAATACTATTATTTAATGTCACTTACAGCAAAAAGAAACAATAATGCAATGTTAAATATTTTGGCTTTCCTACCTAACTCCATAACTGTGCATTTAGTTTTTGGGCATTTCAGCGTAACATAATTAACATTTGAGACTTTGAGTGAAAGGGGTTAGTGGTCCATGGTGAATGACTATAAAAAAAGTGTTAAACTGGTGTAAATAAGGTGTCAAGAGAGAAAAGTTTATTTAGGCTGCTCAAAGTTAAAGTGTTCTAGTTTTCTGTAGTTGTTAATTGTAAACTACAGTCACTGTGCTGTTCCCTTTGTTATATGTAAGTTTCAAGGATAATTTATGATCCACAAAATATGTAGGCAAGCTGTGTTTTATTTGCACAAGCACCTACTCTATACCTAATTTTGCAGGGTGGTGCATGCTTTAGAAAATACTTTTGGGGTATAGCAACAGCTACAGGCTAAGGGCCTTATTTAGGTTGGATTGCACAATTTGAAAATCGCAATCTGGCACATTATCGAATCAGTGCACCGTGTCTCCTCGCATGGCTCGCTTTGCTCACCATGCTTCGGGCAAGGTGCCTCGCTCCGCTAGTGCTGCGCTCGACACAGTTTACTTTTCCCAATAATAGTCCACGTGGATTGTAAAGTATAAAAAAGTTTAAAAAAATTAAAAAAGTAAAAAACTCATTTCAACCTGTTCAGGTGTCGACCTTTGCCATGTTGACATAATGCTCATGTTGATCATTTCCAGGTGTCGACCTAATTCATGTCGATGAATAGTGGTCACCCCGATAATTGCATATAGTTTTGTGATCAGAACACACATGGCGTTTCTGCAATGGGCATTTTTTTCTCTATATCTGGGCGGCAACTATTTGATTGCAGCAACTGCATTTTAGCAGAAACTGCATTCCTCGCTGAGTGAGGTCCTAAAAGCAGTGACGTGCGATGAGGTAGGTGAGGCAGAGCCTTTCCTGTCATATTCCAGTATACTCCCGAGTTTTGACTATAAAAATTATAAGAAAAATGCACAGAAGATATTATAAATATCTACTTTATAATATTCTAATTATTATTAGAGTCAAAACTCTGGAGCATACTAAAGTATGACAGGTGAGGCTATGCCTCACCCGTCTACCTTGTCCGCACATCTTTGATAAAAACTCACCAAATTTCCAGCAGTATACAGTATACTGTTACACCTTTGTATAACCCTCTTACCCATAAAACCAGATGTTATTGTGCAGAAGCAGTGTGTGACTGTATAAAAAGTATATTTTGATCAAGAAAGGATAAAGGGTTCAAGGAAATGGATGACAAAATAGGTGTAGCTAATAAATATATTGCTATCATTTATGTTTAATTACTGTATATCAAGTACATTTTAACTCTGTTACCATTCTATGTTCTCCCCTTCTGCACTCTCACACCACATCATTCTTATTTTCCATTGGTCAAGGCTATTGTTACATACAGTATGTTTGTTCTGTTATGCCATGTTTTCTTGTAGCATGTTTCTCTGCCACTAGGGGTCATCAGGCCTCCTTTGTTTGACTGTAGCATTAGTCTTACCTGAGGTGCTGCCCTCCTGACTCTGTGATGTGGTCAAGTGTTAGTTAATGATTCAATAATTATTACCAACATGGACAACACCTGACATCTCCTCATTTAGCCTGCTGGGTACCAGAACTCAGGGCTGGTCATTATGTTATATTTTCTCCAGGAGTGCAGTGAAATCACAAAGTCCAGGTGATTGTAATGGATACAAAAAATACATTTATTTTGGAAGAACACAGGTGGCAGGAAATGCAGGTAAACGTGGGGTGCAGACCATCTAATATTTTGTGCCACTCAAACACATGTGCACGTGACATACAATCTGCCCCATAAGCCTTGGTTAGAATACAGAAAAGTTCAGTGGGTGTTTGTTTCAAATTTAGTAAAAATGTTTTAATTTAACGTGTCGGGAAAAACGCAACTTCTTTGAATGCTGTGTGACAGCTAACTATCTGTGCGAGAGGGGTGAAACTTGTAAAACTGTTTTGGGATATTCCAAGGTCATTGTTCTCCCACTCCGTGTTTACTCATACACAGGTCCGGACTGGCCATCTGGCACTTCTGGCACATGCCAGAAGGGCTGATGGGCAGGTGGGCCGATCCGATCCCTCAGAGAGCCATGAAGGCCGCGCACAGCGCAGCTCCGGCTCTCTGGTTCAGCCGCCCCCACTGGTCTCCATGGGAATGGGGGGGTGCCGCAAGTCCACGCCCCTGAACTCGCGGTGCGCCTCCGCCCCTAGCAAGCGTGCCACAAGTCCACGCCCCCATGACTCGCGGCATGCCCCTGTACATCGTGGCGGTGCGCTCCCGTGACGAGCGCGTGCTCACAAATGCCCAGCCCATTTTTGAGCCCAAGTCCATCACTGCTCATACAGTATGGTTTGGTTTATGTTTTACAAGTACAGTCTTGTTATTTACTAGCCACACCTCACCTGTAATTGAATATCTTTTAAATAAACACTTTTTTTACAGCAAACATTTTTGTGGAGATTTATTCTTGGATCAAAAGATATTTTCATACAATGTGCACTGCAGTGTACATCCTGGTACAGAAACGTAAGGGTGTTTATTTCTTGTATACTGTACAATGCAAAGACACTTTCAAAGTAGAAGTTATTTTTCAATTGCATAGTTCACACAGTTTCTTTATAAAATAACAGAGCTTTGTTGAAAACTTATGACAATCCCCCATCATTTTAGCTGTTCCTCTAAAACAGCAGGGTGCCCTCCCCTGCCCAGTCTCCTTCAATAGTGCTGAATAAGGATTGATCAGAATAGTGAGCTTACTTGTCACCTCCTGGCTTCAAGAATCAGGGTTCAGGGTAATGACCTTACCTATTGGCTATATGGAGGGCAGGCCCATAGAAGGATGGGATGTCCAGAACTGTTTATCAGTTTATCCAGTCTCAATATATTAAAAATACATGAACAGTTAATGAAAAAGTATATGCAATAATTACTGTATGTTTCTCATATCATACGGAATCAACACATATATATATGGGATGTAGTTTTTACGCCGGGATTCCGGCCGCCAGAATACCGACAGCGGGCCCAGGACTATTCCCACTTGTGGGTGTCCACGACACCCATAGAGTGGGGAATGAACCTGTGGCGAGAGCATGGAGCCAACGAGCCAATAGCGTGGCGAGTGCAGCTAACCCGCAAGGGGCATAGTTGCGCTTGCCCCCCTGCCGACTTTCTGGTGGCTGGTATCCTAGCGTCGGTATGCTAATCGCCAGAATCCCAGCCACTGGTAATCCATACCCAACCATATATATAATCTGTATGCATTTCAAATGAGATAGTCAATTAAAGCATCCTAAAAAAAACATTAATTTGCTTAGGTAGAACATCCATTTCCTCCTCCATTATGCTTCAACGGTTGTAAGGTGTAATATGGGCAAAATATATCTGGTTCTCCATAGCCGTCTACTGCATTCTGGCACACTGCATCAGCCACTAACAGAGTACCTTATACACTTCATAATGATGCTGCAGTAGTATTGAAGGAGATATGAGTACAGCAATGCTTCATGGAGGGAATTTACCAAGCTTTTAACTCAATTTCACTTTAAAATATTGGAAACTGAACTCCCTTATTGGAAGAGGAGACATTAATATCAAAAGAGTATGTTTAGAATAAAGATTCCTATATAATTTATACATTTTCTATATACAGTATGCACTGCCTATGGCAATATTCACATTTTATTTACGTGCATTATGTACTATAGTGGCTGGCTTCATCTGAAAATTCTTATCTCTGATCAATGAAAAATACTCTGTAGTGTTAATTAAAAGAAACATATTATTATTGCCAAACGGTTACTGCATAATCAAAACTAGTCCCCATTTGTTCAGGAAGCCGTGTTACTGTACCATTGTTATGTGTTACCCCGCAGCAGGGAAAATCAGTGAATGCTTGGTCAACTGAGCATGCAAGTGCTAATCAGGATGGCCAAGATAGAGCGAATTGTAGTGTTCCATGTGTGACTGACATTAATCATTGACAGACTTTATCAGCGGAACAATGCCACTCCAGAAAGACTTCTTCCAATGGGGCAAAGGGACAGGGGTATAATTCATTTGAAAGGTGCACTGGTTCTTCATCAGAGTCACATGGAGAACAGGCTGCAGCTACCATGTAATAACTACTGTAGTTTGATAGCATCAATACTCATCGAACAATTTATAGCACTGAAATAGTTAAAGGACAAAGTTTATCCCCTGTCAGTGTAGTTAATAATAATAATAATAATAATAATAACAACAATAATCATTTTATTTATATAGTGTTTTTTCTCCAATAGGACTCAAGGCACTTAATAGAGAAAATGAACATAATACTGTACAGAAACAATGAATAAAGTACAGAAAATTACATAAATAAATTAAATTACATAAATTGCAGAGCATGGACATACAGTACTAAAGGGACATTAGGACATTAGTGAAATGCGTGAGTAAACATTGAAAGTCTTGAGAATGTTTTTGAAGGATTCTAGAGTGGAGTCCTCTGGAACTCTGTAGGGAAGTGAGTTCCACAGAGTAGGAGCTACATGGCTATAAGCTCGACTCCCAGATGAATATTAGGAGATTTTAGGTATTGAGCAAGGCAGTATGGATTCAAAAGCTGCTTCAGGTACCTTGGGCCCTGCTTATGTAGGGATTTGAAAGTCAGTAAGCCAATCTTGAAATAGATTTGACATCTTACAGGCAGGAGGGAATCAGCGCATGGGAATGAATGCTTTTCCAAAAACACTATCTGGTGTTTTTGGAAAAGCATTCTTTTGACATAAAACGCTATGTTAAATCTTTTTATTTCCTTTTTGAAATATAGTGTGGGCTGACTACCACCAACATTAAAACTGCTGCTAATAAGAGAGAGAGTAGCCCACTGTGGCACCTGTTCAGAAATACTTGCTATTTCACAAAGTCAGTAGGTGTAGTAGAGAATGACACTCAATTCGCCATTATCCATTCATGCAAATTTTTTCTGTACTGCATAAAAACATAAAGTCCTTTTTTGTTGTTGGGCTATTCCCCAATGTCGGTCTCTGCCTACAAGGGATCTCCATTATGCCACCTTAGCAATGCTGCAAGATAGGTGATTCCTGCGTTGTGGAAATCCCCATCCCCCCTACACATAAAGAATGATTCTCCAAATTAGACTACTTTATGAGCATGGAAGAATTATTGTTATCGTCCATGGGTAAACTTTGCTGCTATTTGGTTCCCTTGTCTTGAATATAAATCAACCGAAGCATTTAAAAACTCCTTTCTATCTCCCACAAATGTGGCCTACGTAGCTTTCTTCTCCACAGTCATAGTTTTCAGTCATCTTTAAAAAATGTTGTATGTTCCCCTACTCCCCTCCCTCGAACTCTTTCCCTCTCTTCTATATCTTCTATTTGTTCTATACCTAATCTTCTCTTTCTCCTTAATATTATTTTGTCTTTAGAAAATTAATCCAAGTGGGTCTGTTTCCACTGATATTTTGTAAGCCTACCAATATCTGACTGTCTATGTCTATGCAAATTTGTGTACTTGTTCTTGGATTTCTTTAAAAAAAAAGAAGAAAAAGATTTATATATATATATATATATATATATATATATATATATATATAGAAAAGCAGAAACAAACAAGGCGGCACTCAAAGACTTGAAAAAAGCATCAAACGTGTATTTAGTGCTATCAACGTTTCGGGGACCACCTCCCCTTCGATCCTGCTTTTTTCAAGTCTTCGAGTGCCGCCTCGTTTGTTTCTGCTCGTGTACTGGGGTGACCCCCGGGGGAAGGCACCTAAGCAAGTAGGTCTGGTGGGACTTCTGGAGTGCCGGAGTCAAGTGGTTGTTTTATATATATATATATATAGAGAGAGAGAGATGTGCACCGGAAATTTTTTGGGTTTTGTGTTTTGGTTTTGGTTCCGCGGCCGTGTTTTGGATTCGGACGCGTTTTGCCAAAACCTCCCTGAAATTTTTTTGTCGGATTCGGGTGTGTTTTGGATTCAGGTGTTTTTTTACAAAAAAACCTCAAAAACAGCTTTCATAGAATTTGGGGGTCATTTTGATCCCATAGTATTATTAACCTCAATAACCATAATTTACACTTATTTTCAGTCTATTCTGAACACCTCACACCTCACAATATTATTTTTAGTCCTAAAATTTGCACCAAGGTCGCTGGATGGCTAAGCTAAGCGACACAAGTGGCTGACACAAACACCTGGCCCATCTAGGAGTGGCACTGCAGTGTCAGGCAGGATGGCACTTCAAAAAAATTGTCCCCAAACAGCACATGATGCAAAGAAAAAAAGAGGTGCACCAAGGTCGCTGTGTGACTAAGCTAAGCGACACAAGTGGCCGACACAAACACCTGGCCCATCTAGGAGTGGCACTGCAGTGTCAGACAGGATGGCAGATTTAAAAAATAGTCCCCAAACAGCACATGATGCAAAGAAAAAAAGAGGTGCAATGAGGTAGCTGTGTGACTAAGCTAAGCGACCCAAGTGACAGTCACAAACACCTGGCCCATCTAGGAGTGGCACTGCAGTTTTCTAGCGAGAGGATGAGTGCTTCCATCCTCATGTGAATCTGAACCACTAGCCATAAACAAAGGCCAAGGCCTCAGCCGTTCCTTGCCACTCCGTGTCGTAAATGGCATATTGGCAAGTTTACGCTTCTCATCAGATGCTTTTCATTTTGATTTTTGGGTCATTTAACTGAACTTTTGTTTTTTGGATTTTACATGCTCTCTACTATGACATTGGGCATCGGCCTTGGCAGACGACGTTGATGGCATTTCATTGTCTTGGCCATGACTAGTGGCAGCAGCTTCAGCATGAGGTGGAAGTGGATCTTGATCTTTCCCTATTTTAACCTCCACATTTTTGTTCTCCATTTTTTAATGTGTGGAATTATATGCCAGTATCAATAGCAATGGCCTACTACTATATATACTGCGCACAACTGAAATGCACCACAGGTATGGATGGATAGTATACTTGACGATACAGAGGTAGGTAGAGCAGTGGCCTTCCGTACTGTACTGCTATATATACTGGTGGTCACTGTCAGCAAACTGCAAAACTAAAATGCACCACAGGTATAGAATCTAGATGGATAGTATACTTGACGACACAGAGGTAGGTAGAGCAGTGGCCTTCCGTACCGTACTGCTATATATACTGGTGGTCACTGTCAGCAAACTGCAAACCTAAAATGCACCACAGGTATAGAATCTAGATGGATAGTATACTTGACGACACAGAGGTAGGTAGAACAGTGGCCTTCCGTACCGTACTGCTATATATACTGGTGGTCACTGTCAGCAAACTGCAAAACTAAAATGCACCACAGGTATAGAATCTAGATGGATAGTATACTTGACAACACAGAGGTAGGTAGAGCAGTGGCCTTCCGTACCGTACTGCTATATATACTGGTGGTCACTGTCAGCAAACTGCAAAACTAAAATGCACCACAGGTATAGAATCTAGATGGATAGTATACTTGACGACACAGAGGTAGGTAGAGCAGTGGCCTTCCGTACCGTACTGCTATATATAATGGTGGTCGCTGTCAGCAAATTGCAAAACTAAAATGCACCACAGGTATAGAATCTAGATGGATAGTATACTTGACGACACAGAGATAGGTAGAGCAGTGGCCTTCCGTACCGTACTGCTATATATACTGGTGGTCACTGTCAGCAAACTGCAAAACTAAAATGCACCACAGGTATAGAATCTAGATGGATAGTATACTTGACGACACAGAGGTAGGTAGAGCAGTGGCCTTCCGTACCGTACTGCTATATATACTGGTGGTCACTGTCAGCAAACTTCAAAACTAAAATGCACCACAGGTATAGAATCTAGATGGATAGTATACTCAGGGCCGGTGTAAGGTTTCTCGACGCCCTAGGCAAAACTTCAGCCTGCTGCGCCCCCTTTCCCCCGAAGGGGTGGGATGTAGGGGGAGGTGTTGTGACCAGCGGTCACATAACTACATCCCGTGCCTGCTGTTTCTCCAATACCTTGTGTGTGTATATATAATTCCGAACGATGTCTCATTCACAGCAGACACGGCACTCCAGGTCTTTCATATAAGCAGATTTAATAGCCACAACAGCAAAGCATGTATACATGCATATCCAGGGTTGCAAGTTCAGGAGTGTATTTCATGTGTGGCATGAAGCAGTAGTAACATCAGCACAAGCGTAATCACAACGCAGCATTTCGGGCCACAGCGGGACCCTTCATCAGGCTTTGCAAGTGCTCAGATAAGACAAACATGAACATAACACACAACATTTTAGAAATTTTGAAGTGGGGGTATGGAAAAGTTAAGGTTGGAAAAGTGGACGTGGCCACTCAAAATGGGGCGTGTCCTTCAGTGTAGTTTACCACACAATATACCCCTTATACACATTATGCACCACAATAGTAGGACCCCTTATACTATCTAGTTAGTACTGATGCCCATTTCACATTATAGCACACAGTATGAGCTGAAATTCACATTTTAGCACACAAAATGAGCCGAAATTCACATTATAGTACACAGAATGAGCCGAAATTCACATTATAGTACACAGAATGAGCCGAAATTCACATTATAGCGCACGGTATGAACCGAAATTCACATTATAGCACACGGTATGAGCCGAAATTCACATTATAGCACACGGTATGAGCCGAAATTCACATTATAGCACACGGTATGAGCCGAAATTCACATTATAGCACACGGTATGAGCCTGAAATTCACATACCACACAGTATGGGCCGAAATTCACATTATAGCACACGGTATGAGCCGAAATTCACATTATAGTACACAAAATGAACCGAAATTCACATTATAGAACACGGTATGAGCCGAAATTCACATTATAGCACACGGTATGAGCCGAAATTCACATTATAGCACACGGTATGAGCCAAAATTCACATTATAGCACACGGTATGAGCCTGAAATTCACATTATAACACACAGTATGGTCCGAAATTCCCATTATAGCACACGGTATGAGCCGAAATTCACATCATAGTACACAAAATGAGCCGAAATGCACATTATAGTACACAGAATGAGCCGAAATTCACATTATAGTACACAGAATGAGCCGAAATTCACATTATAGCACACGATATGAACCGAAATTCACATTATAGCACACGGTATGAGCCGAAATTCACATTATAGCACACAGTATGAGCCGAAATTCACATTATAGCACACGGTATGAGCCTGAAATTCACATTATAACACACAGTATGGGCCGAAATTCACATTATAGCACACGGTATGAGCATGAAATTCACATGATAACACACAGTATGGGCTGAAATTCACATTATAGCACATGGTATGAGCCGAAATTCACATTATAGTACACAAAATGAACCGAAATTCACATTATAGAACACGGTATGAGCCGAAATTCACATTATAGCACACGGTATGAGCCGAAATTCACATTATAGCACACGGTATGAGCCGAAATTCACATTATAGCACACGGTATGAGCCTGAAATTCACATTATAACACACAGTATGGTCCGAAATTCACATTATAGCACACAGTATGAGCCAGAAATTCACATTATAGTACACAAAATGAGCCGAAATTCACATTATAGCACACGGTATGAGCCGAAATTCACATTATAGCACACGGTATGAGCCCGGAATTCACATTATAGCACACGGTATGAGCCGAAATTCCCATTATAGCATACGGTATGAGCCGAAATTCCCATTATAGCAGACAGAATGATCTGAAATTCCCATTATAGCACACAGAATGAGCTGAAATTCCCATTATAGCACACGGTATGAGCCGAAATTCACATTATAGCAGACAGAATGAGCTGAAATTCCCATTATAGCACACGTTATGAGCCGAAATTCACATTATAGCAGACAGAATGAGCTGAAATTCCCATTATAGCACACGGAATGAGCTGAAATTTGCATTATAGCACACGGTATGAGCTGAAATTCACATTATAGCACACTGAATGAGCCTAAATTCATGGAATGAGACAAAATTCAGGGAGAGTAACAGCAGGGACATAGGGACAGGGAGAGTGACTGAGGGACAGGGAAAGTGACAGCAGGGACATAGGGACAGGGAGAGTTACAGGGAAAGTGACAGCAGGGACATAGGGACTGGGAGAGAGAAAAGCAGCAGGGCAAGATTACCTATTTAGAAGCGGCGGTGGTAAGGATGATGTGGTATGCGGTGCGATAGATGAGGAGGCTGTGGTCGGCATGCTGCGAAGGAGGCGGAGGTGCACAGAAGGACTAAAGGCGGTGGCGGAGTGGCTGAGGGCAGCTGCGGTGTAGCAGAGTAGGAGGCAGAGGGCGGTGGCGGTGCAAGGAGGAGGAAGCTGTTGTTGGTGGCACTGCAACTCCTATGTCCGCGGCGCTACTATTTAAAATCTGCTGCGGACCGGCAGCCAATCAGGAGCTTGTTCTTCGTTAGTGCCAGGTCATTTATATGTGCAGGCCAATATGGACAATCTCATCCATATTAGCATGCAGGGCTATGGGGCTGGGTGACCGGGGTGGGAGGGTGAAGAAACTTCACTCCCCCGTCACAACCCCCCGCTGCTGGGTTGTCCGATGGCTGCATCGGCCATCGGGCAGCTCGTCGGCCATTTGCCGAGTGTGTAGGGCCCAATACAGGCCCACTTTGTGCAAAATATACATACACACACACAGAGGGGGTCATTCCGAGTTGATCGTGGCTGTGCTAAATTTAGCACAGCTACGATCATTCACACTGACATGCGGGGGGATGCCCAGCACAGGGCTAGCCCACCCCACATGTTAGGCCGGCCACCCCTCGCAGAAATGCAAAGGCATCGCACAGAGCGATGCCTTTGCACTTCAAGAGTAGCTCCCGGCCAGCGCAGCTTTAGCGTGCTGGTCGGGAGTAACTCATCGCTCCCCGGCCCACAGCGGCTGTGTTGGCCGGACCAAACCCACGAAGCGGCGGCCAAACTCCGCCGTTCCGCCTCCACCCAACAATCGCCTCTGCCTGTCAATCAGGCAGAGGCGATCGTATCCCTGCTACGGCCTTCGGCCGTCTGGCATGCGCCGGCGCATGTGCAGTAGGGGCCCATTCGCTCTGCTGCGTTAAAACCCGTACATACATGCACTCACAATAACAGAAAGCAAAACTCCTGCACCCATCCACATGCTGCTGCGGTAATCGGGACAGTGTGCCTCACTCAGCCAGCATATTATATATGTGTGCCTCACTCAGCCAGCATATATATATACATTATATATATATATATATATATATATAAATAAATAAAATACACTGCCCACCCGGCCTCCATGACACAAACATGGCTGGCATGCTGGAGTCAGTCACTGCCTCAGTTCAGGGGCTGCCACTGCCTATTTTCCTTTCACCGATCTGCTTGGGACGGGAGGAGCTGCTCGCTGCCACTGCAGCTCCCCCTACATGCAGCCAGCATCAATGTGAGGGGGCAAAGCAGCTGCTGAATTAGAGCCTATTAAAGCCGCTGCCACATGCCTGCGGCGGAGATGTTGGTGCGCGTTTGGCCACTGTGGTTGGGGGTGGAGTCACTGTGAGAGAGGAGGCGGCACCATGGAGGAGGAGTTCGGGACCACCTGACCGAGGACAGACGAGGAGGCAGGAGGAGCTGCTGCTGCCGCACATTAGCTGTACAGTGCGGCAGCCGGCAGCGTTTAAGTACCTGACCGTCTGCCGCTCCCCTTCTAAAGTAGACAGGTGCCTCTCTCTGCCCCCCCCTCCCCATTCTGATGCCCCTGCGTGGAGAAGAGCTAGAAGCACTAGAGCCGCTGCTGATGGGTTGCATTCACATTGACATCGCTGCACAGATGCCGCGGCCGCCCAACTGTTATCAGCCGCCAGCGCTGTCAGTGTGAATGTAACCCATGAGCAGAGGCTCTAATACTCTATGCACATAGAGTAAGCAGCGTCCTGCCGGCTATTGTTAAAGTGCTTCTAACAACTGTCTTCTCCTCCTCCTCTCCGCGGTAACGCTCCACATATTGTACGGAAGCATTCATCAGCAGCGTGACCGCCCTCTAGTGGCCGCCGCCCATAGGCAGCTGCCTAAAGCTGCCTAGTGGTGGCGCCGGCCCTGAGTATACTTGATGACACAGAGGTAGGTAGAGCAGTGGCCTTCCGTACCGTACTGCTATATATGCTGGTGGTCACTGTCAGCAAACTGCAAAACTAAAATGCACCACAGGTATAGACTCTAGATGGATAGTATACTTGACAACACAGAGGTAGGTAGAACAGTGGCCTTCCATACCATACTGCTATATATACTGGTGGTCACTGTCAGCAAACTGCAAAACTAAAATGCACCACAGGTATATAATCTAGATGGATAGTATACTTGACGACACAGAGGTAGGTAGAGCAGTGGCCTTCCGTACCGTACTGCTATGTATACTGGTGGTCACTGTCAGCAAACTGCAAAACTAAAATGCACCACAGGTATAGAATCTAGATGGATAGTATACTTGACGACACAGAGGTAGGTAGAGCAGTGGCCTTCCGTACCGTATTGCTATATATACTGGTGGTCACTGTCAGCAAACTGCAAAACTAAAATGCACCACAGGTATAGAATCTAGATGGATAGTATACTTGACGGCACAGAGGTATGTAGAGCAGTGGCCTTCTGTACCGTACTGCTATATATACTGGTGGTCACTGTCAGCAAACTGCAAAACTAAAATGCACCACAGGTATAGAATCTAGATGGATAGTATACTTGACGACACAGAGGTAGGTAGAGCAGTGGCCTTCCGTACCGTACTGCTATATATACTGGTGGTCACTGTCAGCAAACTGCAAAACTAAAATGCACCACAGGTATAGAATCTAGATGGATAGTATACTTGACGACACAGAGGTAGGTAGAGCAGTGGCCTTCCATACCGTACTGCTATATATACTTGTGGTCACTGTCAGTAAACTGCAAAACTAAAATGCACCACAGGTATAGAATCTAGATGGATAGTATACTTGACGACACAGTGGTAGGTAGAGCAGTGGCCTTCCGTACCGTACTGCTATATATACTGGTGGTCACTGTCAGCAAACTGCAAAACTAAAATGCACCACAGGTATAGAATCTAGATGGATAGTATACTTGACGACACAGAGGTAGGTAGAGCAGTGGCCTTCCGTACCGTACTGCTATATATACTGGTGGTCACTGTCAGCAAACTGCAAAACTAAAATGCACCACAGGTATAGAATCTAGATGGATAGTATACTTGACGACACAGAGGTAGGTAGAGCAGTGGCCTTCCGTACCGTACTGCTATATATACTGGTGGGCACTGTCAGCAAACTGCAAAACTAAAATGCACCACAGGTATAGAATCTAGATGGATAGTATACTTGACGACACAGAGGTAGGTAGAGCAGTGGCCTTCCGTACCGTACTGCTATATATACTGGTGGTCACTGTCAGCAAACTTCAAAACTAAAATGCACCACAGGTATAGAATCTAGATGGATAGTATACTTGACGACACAGAGGTAGGTAGCGCAGTGGCCCTCCGTACCGTACTGCTATATATACTGGTGGGCACTGTCAGCAAACTGCAAAACTAAAATGCACCACAGGTATAGAATCTAGATGGATAGTATACTTGACGACACAGAGGTAGGTAGAGCAGTGGCCTTCCGTACGGTACTGCTATATATACTGGTGGTCACTGTCAGCAAAACTCTGCACTGTACTCCTCCTATATAATACTGCTGGTCCCCAGTCCCCACAATAAAGCAGTGTGAGCACAGATATATGCAGCACACTGAGCACAGATATGGAGCGTTTTTCAGGCAGACAACATATAATACTGGTGGTCACTGGTCAGCAAAACTCTGCACTGTAATACTCCTATATAATACTGCTGGTCCCCAGTCCCCACAATAAAGCAGTGTGAGCACAGATATATGCAGCACACTGAGCACAGATATGGAGCGTTTTTCAGGCAGACAACATATAATACTGGTGGTCACTGGTCAGCAAAACTCTGCACTGTACTCCTCCTATATAATACTGCTGGTCCCCAGTCCCCACAATAAAGCAGTGTGAGCACAGATATATGCAGCACACTGAGCACAGATATGGAGCGTTTTTCAGGCAGAGAATGGATAAAACTGGTGGTCACTGATCAGCAAAACTCTGCACTGTACTCCTCCTATATAATACAGCTGCTCCACAGTCCCCACAATTAAGCAATAAGCACATATATTGGCAGCAACATTAATAAATGGAGAGGACGCCAGCCACGTCCTCTCCCTAACATTTCCAATGTACGAGTGAAAATGGCGGCGACGCACGGCTCCTTATATAGAATCCGAATCTCGCGAGAATCCGAAAGCGGGATGATGACGTTCGGGCGCGCCCGGGTTAACCGAGCCATACGGGAGAATCCGAGTATGCCTCGGACCCGTGTAAAATGGGTGAAGTTCGGGGGGGTTCGGATTCCGAGGAACCGAACCCGCTCATCACTAATAAATATATATATATATATATATATAAAGGCACTCGCTTTTTCAGCTCATTGGAAAAAGCAAAACAAGCCAGCACTCACAATTTAGATGAAAAAACGAAGAAGATTTATTCCATATCAAGGCGACATGTGTATATACAGGCACAGCCCAACAGCTGTTTCAACCGATACAGGTCTTCCTCAGGGGCCCCTGAGGAAGACCTGTATCAGTTGAAACAGCTGTTGGGCTGTGCCTGTATGTACACATGTCGCCTTGATATGGAATAAATCTTCTTCGTTTTTTCATCTAAATCGTGAGTGCTGGCTTGTTTTGCTTTTTCCAATGAGCTGGAAAAGCGAGTGCCTTTATGTTATTTTACTGCCTTGCACCATTTATTAATTTACAACGATG
Source organism: Pseudophryne corroboree (assembly GCF_028390025.1). Lineage (NCBI taxonomy): Eukaryota > Metazoa > Chordata > Amphibia > Anura > Myobatrachidae > Pseudophryne > Pseudophryne corroboree. Next base: position 221,822,569 of record NC_086444.1, on the reverse strand, counting down.
GTTTTGAGTGCTGTCACTTTTGTTTTGTTTATATATATATATATATATATATATATAAAGACACTCACTTTTCCAGCATAGCAGAAAAAGTAAACAAGCCAGCACTCGCGTGTAAATGTAAAAGAGAAGCAGGGTTTACTCTTTAGCCAAATGACATGGTCATGTACAGCTTACACAAACACAGCCCAACAGCTGTTTCAACCCTGCACATCACTAACGGTGTGCACATCTTATCTGTTCACCCCCTTATTTCCTTTTGTCTCCTTGTGATTTGTTTCCCGATCTTTAGCCCATTGCAGGACCAGCACGGCTGCACTGATCACTCGCTGCTCACAACTCCGTGCACCAGAGCCGTTGCTAAGCATGGCGCCGGATTTGTTTACATTGATGATAGACATCACGGAGCGGAAGGGTGCAGCGGGCCATGCATAAGGCTTGCTCCGCTCTATCCCTTCCCACAGCATGGCCTAATTCAAATGTTTTGTTTGTATATTTATTCAGGCTCTGTCTCAAGTGTTAGTAGCCCATGAGGAAAACCAGGAATCGGTTGAAACAGCTGTCGGGCTGTGTTTGTGTAAGCTCACAGTTGAACCTATGATGGAAATTACAGACCTCTCTCATCTTTTAAGTGGGTCAACTTGCACAATCGGTGGCTGTCCATATACTTTTTTGCCCCACTTTATGTATATATATATATATATATATATATAAAAAGGGGAAGTGACAGCACTCAAAGCCGCAGTCATAAATGCATGAGTGGTGCAAGGCAGCAAAATAACATGAAGGCACTCACTTAATCCAGCACATTGGAAAAAGCAGAACATGCCAGCACTCACGATTTTGATGAAAAGTAGAAGAAGATTTAATCCATGTTAAGGCAACAAGCGTACATACAGGCACAGCCCGACAGCTGTTTCAACCGACACAGGTCTTCCTCAGGGGCTACAAGAACTGAGTTACACACAGGGATATATACATGAAATGGCGCCAAAATCAAAGGAATTCAACAGCCAATGACGGGAGAGGGAGGCGGGACGAGTCCTGTATGCGGCTCCCCAGTCTCCCCTAGTCCGTCGCATCATCACCAATATAAACAAAGCCAGCTCCTTCCCTGGCAATGGCTCAAGTGCGCTGTGCACAGAGCGGGGGAGCCGAGAGCAGTCGTGTTAGCGCTCGCGGTGGGGATGGGAGAGGGTACCCGCAAACATGTAAAGTGCAGCAAGACTGAAAAACACTAGCGTAAAGAACAAAAACAAAGACAAAAAGAGGAGGGTCTAGTGGCTAAACAAGAATACATGGCACTAGCATAAATAAAGCACATGTGAGTAAATGCACAAAAATGAAACAAATAAAATAAAGTAAAACAAAACAAAAGAATCCGCTGGAGCCCACCGTCCAAGTGGTATCAAACCATGTAATGGTTGTGTCACATCCTGAAACCAAAGGGAATATTAGCAGTATTCAGAACATCTAATCATGTAATCCAGTAACGTGGTGGATCAATATCCTCAGCCATATTGCACACAACTGCAACAATAGTTGATGGATGATGACCCAAGTAATAAAACATGGCAATATCTGTGGACAAACCCGGCAACAAATGTTGACACAGGTAATGAACAGTGAAAACCAGCGGAACATCTGTGAGACTCTCACACAATGTAATAAGTGAACGGCTGAGGTGGAAAAGACATTGAGGCAAAGATAGAACAGGATGTTACATCCATAACTGTAATTCAAGTCCCATGGATAGTGTAGCGCAAAAGGTAGAATAGAATCCAGGTGCACCCAGGTACCGCATAAAGCGTGTGTGGTACTAACAGAAGTCAGAGTGGTGCGATGAGGCAATATAGAAGATAATGAGAATAAAGGGAAGGGAAGTAAGACTGCATGTAACATAGACAAGAACAAAGTGTCTAGAGATTGGCCATTGGGTAGCCCGTGACCATGTGTGGCTAAGTGATGAAATAACAGCACCCAGTACTCCCAGGCCGTCTCCAAGACTGGTACTGACTGGGCCCAACACTGCTTAGTTTCCAACATCGGATGGAATTGGACGTCGTCCAGTGTGGTATGGCTGTAGAGATCACTTGAATTCCAAAACGGTGCTACGTATGATAAGGCCATGCTAATGATAGAGACAACAAAATGGCATAAGAAAGGTGCTGAAGAAGCAAGCTAACTTCCACAACCCCAAGATAGTCGAAAAGTGTGAAGCCTCATCAAACCATATCAGCCTGAACAGTGTACAGTAACTGACACACGGCGGTGTCAGAGTTCTGGGATAGGCAAATAAATCAAAATACTGGACACACGGCGGTGTCTAAAGAAATGAAACCAAAAACACCGGCTAAATCGCTTCATAAGAAACAACCCAAACGAAAGTCTTCATTGAGGCCATTGGGAGTCAAAGTATGTAGTCTATGAATCCACTGAAGTTCTCTTTGAAGTAACAGTCTGTCACCATCACCTCCCCGTTGTAATGGCGGTATCTGGTCTATGATGCAACATTTCAGTTGATTGACCGTGTGCTTGGCCTCTTTGAAGTGTCTAGCTACAGGCAAATTGGTAAAGTCTCCAGTGGCATCTGTGGACATAAGGCATTTCTTGATGGAGGAGCGATGTTGGCTAAGTCATTCCTTAAGCATTCTGCTGGTCTTCCCAACATACAATCGATTACAGGGACATTTAAGTACATAGACAATGAAGCGGCTGTTGCAGTCCAGACTGTATCTAATTGAATACTCCTTATTGTCAAATGGATTGATGAAGTGATTGCCCAATAATAGAAATGAACAGTTGGAACATCCCGTGCATCTATAAACCCCAGGTTTCCTCGTCAGCCAATTAGATGTTTTATTAGTCTTTTTCTGAGAGAAGTCAGTTTTAACTAAAAGGTCCTTCAAATTTGGTCCCCGTCTGTAGGCAAATCTAGGAATCATAGAAAGCTCTTTGTTGAGAACTGGATCACTCGCAATCAAGTGCCAGTGTTCCCGAATTTTGTTGCGAATAAAGCCTGAGGCTGTGGTGAACATACTGCTGAAATTTAACCTGTCCCGTTCACTGTCAGCAGGACGGTTCTTTTTGAATAATGCATCTTCTCTCTTGATTTGTCCGATCCTGGAGAGGGCATCATCAATCTCCTTCTTGGGGTAACCTCTGTCAAGAAATCGTTGACACATGGACTCCAAGGCAGCCGGGATAGCAGTTGGATCCGAAGTGATGCGGATTACCCATAGTAGTTGTGAAAAGGGTAACCCTCTCTTTAAGGGTGCAGGATGGAAGCTTGAATGTAGCAGCAGAGTGTTTCTGTCTGATTCCTTACTGTAAATATAGGTCAAAAGTTTGTTGTCCTCCTTTTTGATGGAAACATCCAAGAAGTTGATGTGCGTTTTACTGAAAGTCAGGCTAAACCTGATGGTACATGGAAGTGAATTCAATTCACCGATAAATGCCAGAGGTTCTCTTCACTGCCTTGCCAAATGAAAAAAAGGTCATCAATGTAGCGTACATAAAATGACAAAAATTGACCAAAAAAAGGATTACCAGTAATATGCACCTGCTCATAGGCCGCCATGAAGATATTGGCGTAGGAAGGCGCCATATTCAAACCCATGGCGGTCTCCTGTTTATGTAAATAAAAGCAATTTCAAAAAGGAAATAGTTTTTATTGAGAATACTATCAATGAGTAACAACAAAAAGGACACAGGTGGACCAAAATATGCATCGTTGTCTGTAAGAAGTTCTCTGCATGCTTCAATTCCTTGTGAGTGCGGAATATTGGTATAGAGACTCGAGACATCAAGAGTCACCAACAGGGTATCTTCAGTGATGTTGTGTACTGATTCAAGTTTCCTCAATAAATCCGATGTATCCTCGATGAAACTGGCCGTTCACTTGACCAATGGCTGTAGATAGAAATCAACCAATTGAGATAAAGGCTGGCAAAGGGACCCCCTTGCTGAGATGATAGGACGTCCAGGAGGTTGAGAGAGAGATTTATGAATTTTTGGGAGTGTGTACATGAAGGGTATCCTGGGATGAGCAGTGGTCATAAATTCAGCTGTGATCTTATTGATGTATCCGTTAAGTCCCATCTGTATAATTGAGGTTATTTCACTTTTGTAACTCCCTGTGGGGTCGTAACTGAGTTTATGGTAACAAGTGGTGTCACCCTTCCATGGTGTAGTAGTCATAGTCTAGCAGTACAATGCCACCCCCCTTGTCAGCAGCTCTGATGACCAATTGGGTATCGTTACGTAGAGACTCGATGGCTTTCCTTTCCCCCATGGTGATGTTGTGCTAGGATAACTTTTGTTTGGAAATAAAGGGTATGGTGTCTCTTTTGAGAACCCTCATGAAGGTCTGTATAGAGGGATTGGTGGAAGGAGGATCAAATGTACTGGGTTTCTTCAGGGGACATGACTCAACCATAGGTAATGTGGATTCAAGTTTGGTGTTGTTGCCTGAAAAGAAGTCCCTGAGTCGTAATTGTCTGCCTAGTTTCTAGAGATCCACTTGCCACTTGAATTCGTCCTGAGTCACTGTAGGGATAAATGAAAGGCCTTTACTGAGAATGGGTAATTCATCAGGTGTGAGGGGATGCTTGGAAAGATTAAACACCACTGTTTCTAGTTGAATTTTTGTTGCTGTCTTCTTTCTTTTTCTCCCACCTCGACGGGTGGGTATAAGGGGTTTTTTGGAGGTCGTCTGTTTCTTGCTGACCTAGAAAGGTATGTGGTGTTCTGGCCAGACGTAGACAGAACATCAGAGTCACTGGCAGAAGTGTGCAACTGGCTGTCAATGTCCGTGAAAAGTTGTGGTGGTCTACGACCACGCTGCTGAGGTTGCCTGAACCTTCTTGGCTCACTGCGGGAGTACCAGGGATACACCCTATTTTCTTTATAATCTAATGTATAATCTAATAATCTCCCATGAATTTCTCGATGTCCTTGTTGAGATTAGATAAAAGTTCACATTCAGGAGTTTGAATAGCCCAGTACAGATCTGACGTCTCAAGTTCCAAAATGTCTTTCTTGATGCTGTCTAAATCAATACCAGCTTGTTCTATCACTAAGAGCATTAAATCAAAAGAACATTTGTTCAGTGTGTAGCCCCATTTTGTGCAGAAATCGTTGTTATGTCTACCAAGCATAGGTTGGTTGTGTAGCCTAAACCCCCTAGGAATATATTGTTCCTTGTAATAATGTGAGAGGGTGAAGCCATGGAGATGTAGTTCAATCTCCCTTTTCTTCAACCTAAGTAAATCACTCGTAAATTCTTCTGGACTATCCTTGTGGAATGCCAGAGAATCAGTATCATCAAACAGGATTCTTTCTGCATCCGCAGAATCGAATTGCAATACAGACGTAAGTTCCTTGTTTAAAGACATTTAAATAGCCAATGGTCCTATGCAGAGGCTGGTCGTGCCGAACAAGACGGCCCCCCTAGGCGACTGTGAAGTACATAGTAATAGGCAGAAACGAAGAAAAAAATTAAAAAAGTAAAAAAAGATAGCACATATAAACTCTACAAGGCAGGTGCAAGTCTGGTAATGTTCAGTTACAAAAAAGGGGAAGTGACAGCACTCAAAGCCACAGTCATAAATGCATGAGTGGTGCAAGGCAGCAAAATAACATGAAGGCACTCACTTAATCCAGCACATTGGAAGAAGCAGAACAAGCCAGCACTCACGATTTTGATGAAAAGTAGAAGAAGATTTATTCCATGTTAAGGCAACAAGCATACATACAGGCACAGCCCGACAGCTGTTTCAACCGACACAGGTCTTCCTCAGGGGCTACAAGAACTGAGTTACACACAGGGATATATACATGAAATGGCGCCAAAATCAAAGGATTTCAACAGCCAATGAAGGGAGAGGGAGGCGGGACGAGTCCTGTATGCGTCTCCCCCGTCTCCCCTAGTCCGTCGCGTCATCACAAATGTAAACAAAGCTGGCGCCTTCCCTGGCAACTTATTACATTGTGTGAGGGTCTCACAGATGTTCCGCTGGTTTTCACTGTTCATTACCTGTGTCAACCTTTGTTGCCGGGTTTGTCCACAGATATCGCTATGTTTTATTACTTGGGTCATCATCCATCAACTATTGTTGCAGTTGTGTGCAATATAGCTGAGGATATTGATCCACCATGTGACTGGATTACACGATTAGATGCTCTGAATACTGCTAATATTCCCTTTGGTTTAAGGATGTGACACAACCATTACATGGTTTGATACCACTTGGACGGTGGGCTCCAGCGGGTTCTTTTGTTTTGTTTTACTTTATTTTATTTGTTTCATTTTTGTGCATTTACTCACATGTGCTTTATTTATGCTAGTGCCATGTATTCTTGTTTAGCCACTAGACTCTCCTCTTTTTGTCTTTGTTTTTGTTCTTTACGCTAGTGTTTTTCAGTCTTGCTGCACTTTACATGTTTGCAGGTACCCTCTCCCATCCCCACCGCGAGCGCTAACACGGCTGCTCTCAGCTCCCCTGCTCTGTGCACAGCACACTTGAGCCGTTGCCAGGGAAGGCGCCGGCTTTGTTTACATTGGTGATGATGCGACGGACTAGGGGAGACGGGGGAGCCGCATACAGGACTCGTCCCGCCTCCCTCTCCCGTCATTGGCTGTTGAATTCCTTTGATTTTGGTGCCATTTCATGTTTATATCCCTGTGTGTAACTCAGTTCTTGTAGCCCCTGAGGAAGACCTGTGTCGCTTGAAACAGCTGTCGGGCTGTGCCTGTATGTACGATTGTTGCCTTAACATGGAATAAATCTTCTTCTACTTTTTCATCAAAATCGTGAGTACTGGCTTGTTCTGCTTTTTCCAATGTGCTGGATTAAGTGAGTGCCTTTATATATATATATATAGTGTATATATATATATATATATATATATATATATACATGTATATATTGCTTGTGAATTCGGCACTCAATACCTCCTGTTTAAATGCCCCAGTGCCCTCCAACACAACAGCGAATGTATGTAAACAGATGGCGGCACTCACTGGATAAATCTCGGTATCAACAAAATAAGGAGTCCACACTCCTATGCAGTTAACGTTTCAGTTGTATTTACAACTTTCGTATATACTGTACATACTTTACGACTTTCGTATATACTGTACATATAAAAAAAACTAAAGTCACAGGGGTTGATGCGGAGATGGTTACAAAGTTAGAGTAGATTACTCAAAATATGTTCACAGAAAAATAGGGTCTTTAGAATCAGAATCAGCTTTATTGGCCAAGTGTACTCGCGTACACTAGGAATTCTTTATGGTACAATGCATTGCCAAGCAGCAACATGAAGGGGGAATACATAACATAAGAAGGGGGAAAAACGTAGCATACATTACAAACATTTCTAAAAACTAAAAACGAAGGCTGCATGGCAGAGCAGCAATGAGGCAGCCATCCGCGGCGCCAAAACAGCCATCCACGGCGCCAACTCATTTGGCCAGCCGTATACATTTTGTAAGATTAGAATGCTCCACACAGTATGAAGGACTGGTCAGACGATATTATCATTCAGGTCAGGTTAGTACAGAACAGTTCATCACAGGACCAATACTTGGCTATACTGCCAACAGGGCAGTCTTTACAGCATTGATGGCTCTGGGCAAAGCAATGCACTGGGGCCCCTAATCAGCCATATACAGGAATAAATAAATAAAAATATATACAGCAACATACCCCTCCTGCGGTCCCACACCGTCTTTCCACATGCTTTCATACAGTAAATGGCTGTCATGCTCACAGCACTCTGATAGCTCCAGCCATAAACCAATTCTCAAGCTGATAGTAATTTGCTTTCTAGCTGCACGCTGGAGGCAACTAGAGAATGCTGAATTCTTATTGCTAGATAGCTCCAAACATCCACCAATCAGCAATCTGACAGCCATTTGTTCTCTTGCTGCAGCCTGGGAGGAAGGTAGGGAATGCCACCTGGCAGCTCTGATTGGGTGTAATTCACAATGAGAATGGCCAGGCAGCATTGTCTACCTACTTTCCAAGAAGCTCTGGAGGCATCAACCCAGGAGGCCGATGTCCTCTGGCCCAGCCTGCCCCTGCGCAAAGGCCCCTAGAATCGTAGGGCCCTGAGCATCTGCCCAGTGTGCCTATATGTAAAGATGGCCCTGACTGCCAAGGTTTTGTGTAATACACAGTTGTAGGTTCTTACTTAAATATTGTAGCATAGGGAAACTGGAAGTTGAGCCAAGACCTTATGAATGGCGGTGTTGCTTTGGAATGACTGTAGCAGAGATTCCTTCAAGTGACATCAGCATTAATAAAAGCATAAGTGTACTGAAGGAGACCCCACTGTAGGTGACCGTGTTTAACTTAAAAGATACTCAAAACAGACATGTTTGTTAGAATTTTCCAATACAGATTGAGCAGAGTTTATTGCAGTGTATGTCTTGATATGGCACAAAGAGGAATATATAGCAATATGTTTCAAATTAAAACTATTTGCAAGCAGTACTTTCCAAATGTTTTTCGTTTATTTTAGGTATCAAATATATTAAAGAGGTAACTCAGTAGACCTCACAATGACAGACTTTGCTATGCCACCAAAGAAAAGAAGAACCATTAAAAGTAGCACAGGAAGAAGACTGGTATGTTTTTTTTTACTTGCTGCTGGGGACACGGAAGAATGGGGCTGGATATACACATATGGAGGATGGGCACACAGGAGATAGAGCTGGGGGCACAGAGGAGGCAGTTTTGGAGCACAGAATAGGTGGCACAGGGGGCACAGTGATGGTGCTGGAGACACAGTGTGGGGGTGACTCTGAGGACAGAGAGGAGATGGCACTGGGGAAACAGAGGAAATGGCACTGGGAGAACAGAGGTGATTGCAGTGGGGGCAGAGATGAGAGATAGCACGGGGGACACAGGGAAATGGCACTGGAGATACACAGTGGTATGATATTGGAGAGACACAGTGGGATGGTATTTGAAGACACAGGGAGACAGTGTTGGAGATACACGGGGGATGGTGCTGGAGATATACAGTGGGGTGGTATTGGAGTGACAGTATGGTGGGGCTAGAGAGGCTGGGGATAGTTCTAGGGAGACACACAGAGGGCTGTGTTGGAGACACACCAGGCGATGGTACTCGAGACATACACAGAAAGGACCACTGGTAGAGTTAGAAGGAAAGGCTTGGGGACAGTAATCTTCAAAGAGATAATAATTCTATAGATAAAGGGACAAGAGTCCTGAAACATGTTGGCCTAGCAGAGACCTCAGATGACCCACACTGCTGATAAGGTATAGACGGCTCTTTATTGTATATTTTGCTGTGCCAATATTCCGGATTTTTTTGGACACAATACCATTGCAGATATACATTCTAGCAGCCTCTTTCCATTCCTACCATTTTTTTTGAACATATATCTTTTTTTATTGTGGTGCCCATCTGTACACACATGGTCTGTGTTTTTGTATGTTTGTATACTAAAAGTCTTTTTCTATAAAGAAAGTTTTTGGAGATACCTCTTTTTAAGACTATTGGAATAACTGAGGAAAAGAAACCGAGATGTGCTTAAGAAACAAAGATATCTGTGAGTACCAGTACACATCGTTTTGTCTCTATAAAGATATCTTGATACATCTGTGGTTATTACACATTGTAAGTTTTGGTACGCACCGTTTTGCCTCTATAAAGATACCTTGATAGATCTGTTGCTGTTATACACATTGTGAGTTTTGGTACACTATACCAAAATTGAGATTCATCTTAAAGAATATAACAAGTGTATTTTATACGGTGCATGCTCTGGGAACGTATTACACATTATATTTTTTATCTATTTCACATATACACTCGACTGTGCTGAGGAATATCTGAGGAAACATCATAGTAGAGGACTGGACTTGGAAGGAAAGAGGATTCAAGGGAAGTTTAATTCATTTTAATTAATTTTATTTTCATTTTCTGTCACCCAGTTCCTGGCTGAAAGGGAGCGCCAAACTTACTATACTACTTTACCAATTGTCTATAGAACCCATATAACTGATAGAAATGGTACCAAATTAGAAATTTATTTTATTAATATAAAATAGTTTGATTAGCTAAACTCACATTGTGCCCTGCCCCAAAACTCTGCTGATGTGTATTATCTGGTTGAACCACTGTTGCATGATGATAACATTGGCTTTATTACTACGCAAACAGATGGCTTCCAAACCATATGATCTCCTACATGAATAGTGAATTCCAACTCAAGATACTGCATGTCCAGGGAGGATCAATTTCTTCAGAGGTTCCCCATTGCATAGTAATGATATAGGTGAGAAAAGACTCATTTACATGTTCATAGCATCTTATCACTGGAGAGAGGAACTGGGGGCGTGCCCGTCAGCTACCGGAGTGCTGGTCATGCCTCTAGAATTATGAAAACAAGGGCAGTAGCTTATGGTCATGGCACTTTGCGTGAGGCCATAACCCCTTTTCCAGGTGTTAACATCCCAATATCCACTAATATAAAGTTGGGAGTTGGGAGGTATGCTGTATGGCATTCATTGGGATGCTGTCATTACTAGAGCTAATGGTCTGATAACCTAAAACTCACCAGCATTTGCAAATAGAACCACTTTTGGAAATTTTTCCAAGGCCACTTTATTTTCCCAATACAGACATATGCCAGCCACTGTAACTGCCAACAGTGATGTCACTACCAGTTCCTCTGGCCAGGCATGGCGGCACATTGGTAAGTGTGTATGTACAACCCAGTTATTCACAACCAAATTAATCAACCTTAGACATGTTTTTGTTCACAGCAATAAATTATGTAAATGGTGATATCATGCTGTACTGCTAGCTACAATGTTAGTTTGAAAAACGCAATTTAAAATTTGTACTGAGGAGTTGAGTCAGAGTATGGCACAGTTAGCATCCCTGCTATGTCTTTGGATACAGCAGCGATGTGAAAAATACTGATGCTGCAGGAGACGTCTAAAGAAAAAATATGCCCTCCTGTCAGCATCGCAGATCTGGGTACTGTGTCCAAAGATGAGGCATCGAATCACCAATGCAACCATCTGCCACAGCCATTGGCTATCTGACTAAACCTAAACTTTCTCAGAATGACCGCCAGAACCCCTCAACCAGGGCTATGAAATCTGCATTGGAAGGCACAGACATTGGTTTTGGTACGTCTACAAAATGGGGGCCCCCATTTTGTAGAAAGTTCCCCGTCGCCACCCTTGATTGCCCACTCGAGCAAGGGACAACACAGAACCCGTATGCAGGAACTTTGGGAATGACAACGCAGGACCCGTTCTGCACACCTGGGAAAATGGGTCCTGTGCATGCACAGTAGAACAGCCATCACAATAGTGCGTATTGCAAATCATTGGGTTTGCATACTACGCTGAGTCAGGCCCTGAGTCCTGGAGAGCAAGCTCTATTCACCATCCCTATCATTAATTTCATTTCATTTTTGATGGACAGATTTGTACTCTGAAAGTTCAAGATAGATACTTGTGTATGTGTTTATGTCTATTATTATTATTATTATTATTATTATTATTATTATTATTATTATGCCAGATTAATTCTGGAAATTAATGGGAATATGTGAATGACAGCTGACACTTTCTGTTGCATGATTCTGCAATGAGGTTCTACAAAGTTAAATGCTTTAAAGGCACACCATTTTTAAGTTCTGTTTCTTATGGACAATTTAATGTTGTGAAAGTACTATGGTTGAGAGTTTAGTTCAGAAACAAAGAAAAAATAATGATATTATGTTTGTGTATTCAGACTGAAAGTGATCATTGCTTCTGCACAGATGCTATTCTCTGCTATAAATTACAGGGGAAGGGATTTCTTATAAAACATTCATGAACACATTAGAAGAGGTGAGAATGACTTCATTGACCATTATATGGCAAAAAGGATTTACGGTTTACAAACAGGTACTATTAATAATGTGCTCTTTAAATGGTTGTTATGCAGTTAAAACCTTTGTATCCATTGTTTCCATGTTATTCGGCAATATTTGCACAAGCCATACTAAAAATAAGACTATACAACCATGGATTTATTTTCAGAAAACCCTAAACTGTACATGTTCTGTCAATTAGACCTATTTTTCTTTAAAAAATGTAAAAAGCAATTAGAATCAAATGCAGTCTAACATTTTTACTTTAATGATATTAAGAATGCATTTGATTTTTGTAAGCAATATCTATGTGATATGTAATGTATATTGATATGTTAAATGTTTTTTATATGGTACTAGACAATGTTTGCAGCACGTTATACTGTGTATGACAAACACATTTTGGTAAAGAAGTTCAAGATTTATAATGCGGTTGGAAATAGGTCTCTGCCCCTAAGAGATTACAATTAAATTAGGTAGACATATAAAGACAGATAGGTCAGTATAAGTGCTACAAAAAAAAACACAGTTTCAATTTGATGACAGATGGCGACAGAGTTTGACAAAGGTCAAGATGGATTAAATTCCACAGGTCAGGGGCAATCAGAGAGATATGTTTAAGTAGGGAAGCTGTTGATGTTGGCACAGAAAGGAAACAGTTTTACAATATACACTATAGGGTAAATTTACTAAGATTCGTATTTTCCCGTTTCAGGTCAAAGTTCAATCACGAATGACATCGAAAGTGTAAAACTGCAACTTTTTGAATTTGTTACGATGGATTTACTAAGCTGTCGTATTCGGGTTTTTCTTTTCTTCCGATGTCGATGTCATTCGTGTTTTTTTTGTGTTTTTTACGGCAGTGATTAGCAAAACACTGCCGACTTTTTTACAATTAATCTCGGCCGGATCTGTGTGATCCGTGCTGGGGTTCTATTTTTTTTTTTTTTTAATTAAACACTGTAAAATTAAAAAAAAAAATTGCGTGGGGTCCCCCCTCCTAAGCATAACCAGCCTCGGGCTCTTTGAGCCGATCCTGGTTGCCGAAATATGGGAAAAAAAATGACAGGGGTTCCCCCATATTTAAGCAACCAGCATCGGGCTCTGCGCCTGGTCCTGGTCCCAAAAATACGGGGGACAAAAAGAGTAGGGGTCCCCCGTATTTTTAAAACCAGCACCGGGCTCCACTAGCTGGACAGATAATGCCACAGCCGGGGGTCACTTTTATATAGTGCCCTGCGGCCGTGGCATCAAAAATCCATCTAGTCACCCCTGGCCGGGGTACCCTGGGGGAGTGGGGACCCCTTCAATCAAGGGGTCCCCCCCCCCAGCCACCCAAGGGCCAGGGGTGAAGCCCGAGGCTGTCCCCCCCATCCAATGGGCTGCGGATGGGGAGGCTGATAGCCTTTGTTGTAAAAGAAAAGATATTGTTTTTAGTAGCAGTACTACAAGGCCCAGCAAGCCTCCCCCGCATGCTGGTACTTGGAGAACCACAAGTACCAGCATGCGACGGAAAAACGGGCCCGCTGGTACCTGTAGTACTACTACTAAAAAAATACCCAAAAAAAGACAAGACACACACACCGTGAAAGTATAATTTTATTACATACATACACACATACATACTTACCTTAAGTTCCCACGCAGGTCGGTCCTCTTCTCCAGTAGAATCCAAGGGGTACCTGTTGAAGAAATTATACTCACGAGATCCAGGGGTCCAGGCTCCTCGGGAAATCCAGGGGTAATCCACGTACTTGAAAAAAATAACAAAACGGTGTCCCGACCACGAACTGAAAGGGGACCCATGTTTGCACATGGGTCACCTTTCCACGAATGCCAGAAACCCACTTTGACTTCTGTCTAAGTGGGTTTCTTCAGCCAATCAGGGAGCGCCACGTTGTAGCACTCTCCTGATCAGCTGTGTGCTCCTGTCCTCACTGACAGGCAGCACACGGCAGTGTTACAATGTAGCGCCTATGCGCTACATTGTAACCAATGATGGGAACTTTCTGCCCTGCGGTTGACCTAAAGTGACGTCACCGCTGAGCAGAAAGTTCCCAGCATTGGTTACAATGTAGCGCATAGGCGCTACATTGTAACACTGCCGTGTGCTGCCTGTCAGTGAGGACAGGAGCACACAGCTGATCAGGAGAGTGCTACAACGTGGCGCTCCCTGATTGGCTGAAGAAACCCACTTAGACAGAAGTCAAAGTGGGTTTCTGGCATTCGTGGAAAGGTGACCCATGTGCAAACATGGGTCCCCTTTCAGTTCGTGGTCGGGACACCGTTTTGTTATTTTTTTCAAGTACGTGGATTACCCCTGGATTTCCCGAGGAGCCTGGACCCCTGGATCTCGTGAGTATAATTTCTTCAACAGGTACCCCTTGGATTCTACTGGAGAAGAGGACCGACCTGCGTGGGAACTTAAGGTAAGTATGTATGTATGTGTGTATGTATGTAATAAAATTATACTTTCACGGTGTGTGTGTCTTGTCTTTTTTTGGGTATTTTTTTAGTAGTAGTACTACAGGTACCAGCGGGCCCGTTTTTCCGTCGCATGCTGGTACTTGTGGTTCTCCAAGTACCAGCATGCGGGGGAGGCTTGCTGGGCCTTGTAGTACTGCTACTAAAAACAATATCTTTTCTTTTACAACAAAGGCTATCAGCCTCCCCATCCGCAGCCCATTGGATGGGGGGGGACAGCCTCGGGCTTCACCCCTGGCCCTTGGGTGGCTGGGGGGGGACCCCTTGATTGAAGGGGTCCCCACTCCCCCAGGGTACCCCGGCCAGGGGTGACTAGATGGATTTTTGATGCCACGGCCGCAGGGCACTATATAAAAGTGACCCCCGGCTGTGGCATTATCTGTCCAGCTAGTGGAGCCCGGTGCTGGTTTTAAAAATACGGGGGACCCCTACTCTTTTTGTCCCCCGTATTTTTGGGACCAGGACCAGGCGCAGAGCCCGATGCTGGTTGCTTAAATATGGGGGAACCCCTGTCATTTTTTCCCCCATATTTCGGCAACCAGGATCGGCTCAAAGAGCCCGAGGCTGGTTATGCTTAGGAGGGGGGACCCCACGCAATTTTTTTTAAAAAATAAGCACTTTCCCACCCCTTCCCACTGATATACATGCACGGATCTCATGGATCCGTGCATGCCTATCCAATCACGAATTAAAAAAAAAGGTCTGTTTTTTTTTTAGCACTTTTTTACGAGTTGTAATTTTTCACGGCAGTGTTTGTTTTTTTTTTGCTTTGCACTTCTTAGTAAATGACCGAGATTTATACTTAAACAGCCGCGTTTTGACCGATGGTGTATTCATTCGTAATTTTTTACTTGGACTTGCAAAAAATTACGAATGCCCTCATCTCTGCCGTGATTAGTGTTTAGTAAATTACCGAGATGACACTTTGATGAAAAAACGGCATCTCGGTCAAAATCGGGAGCTTAGTAAATTTCCCCCTATGAGAGAGCTACTTATCTATAACTGTTGTTGAAATATTCTCTTTAGTAAAGGGGCATATTCAATTAGGTGCAAGGTTTTGTCCGCAAAAAACCTTGCTGACTCAATTTTGGATTATTGAAGATATGCATGCTCCTGATGCCCGCGGTATCCAATCCCACGGGGAGAAAAAAATTTGGCCTTGTAACTCCGGGTAGTTAGCTGTGTGTTCCAGATGTTATGGTAGTCTCCACTGGGAGGGGAGGAGGCTGCTTAGAGAAGGTTGCTGGGAGATGTAGTTCTGCCTGCTGCTGCCTCCAAACACACACAGGGTGGTCACACACCTGACAGAGGTCTCACACGCACTCACACATACTTACACACCGCTGCTGTAGCAGACTTGTTGAGAAGAAGACAGTGCTTCAGAAGGTGAGTAACTAAGGACTAATTAAACTAATTGGAAACTTCCACAAACTTCTGCAATACCTCTTAGGGGAGCAATGGAAAGAGTGAGAGGGGAGTGAGAGAGAGACAAAGAGGGTATCAGGGGGAGAAAGAGATAGAGGAACGAGAAATATATATATATAGAGAGAGAGAGAGAGAGAGAGAGAGAGGGGAGAGTTTCGTGGAAAAAGAGAGAATGAGAGAAAGAAAGAGGTTTTCAGGGACAAAGAGAAAGAAAGGGATAAGAGGGGAGAGACAGGTCATCAGGGAGAGAGAGAGAGGGTGTGTGAAAAAGAGAGAGGAGGGAGGAGTAAGAGAGAAAGGGAGGGGAGCGAGTGGCGTGCGAGAGAGTGTATTAGGGAGAGATGGAAAGAGAAAGAAAGGGGAATGCGAGAGTGAGAGCTTCATTGATGGAAAGAACTGGAGAAATAAAGAGTGTCAAGGAGAGAACAATAGCAAGAGAGGGGGTTGTCAGGTAGAGAGAGTGTAAGGGAGAGAGAGAAAGTGTCAGGGAAATAGAAACAGTGTAAGGGAGAGAGAGTGAGATACAGTATCAGAGAGAGAGAGAGAGAGATTAAATTAGTGTCAGGGAGAGTGAGAAATAGTGCGCATGAGGGAGAAATGCAGTGTCAGGAGGAGAGAGAGGGAGAAACAGTGTCAGGTACAGAGAGACAGTTTTAAGGGTAGGGAGAGAGAGAGAGAGAGAGACCATGTTGGAGAGAAAGTAGGGGGAGCAAGAGAGAGATGCAGAGACAGAATGTTAGGAAAGGAGAGAAATAATGGGAAACAAGAGAGAGAGCGAGAGAGTGTCAGGGAGAGACATAGGGAGAGAGAGGGGGTGTCAGGCAGAGAGAGAGAGAGAGAGAGAGAGAGAGTGTGCATCATGGAAAGAGGCAGCATCATAGAGAGAGGGATAGATAGGGTGAGAGAGAGAGACAGTGTCAGGGACAGAGTGAGGGAGACTGTCAGAGAGGGGGAGAGAGAGAGAGAGAGAGAGGGGAGTGAGCAGGAGAGAGGGGGAGAGAGAGGGAGGAAAGTGAGCAGAAGAGAGAATGGGAGAGTGAGGGAGGAAGGAGTGAGCAGGAGAGAAAGAGAGAGAGAGAGAGGGAGATGGAGGGGAAGTGAGCGCACGAGAGAGAGTGAGCAGGGTTGAGAGAGAGAGGGAGTGGGTGAGCAGAAGAGAGATGGGGAGAGGGAGGGGAAAGTGAGCAGGAGGGAGGGGGAGAGAGAGGGAGTGGGAGTGAGCAGGAGAGAGAGGGAGAGTGGAAGTGAGCAGGAGAGAGGGGGAGAGGGAGGGGGAGTAAATAGGAGAGAGGGGGAGGGAGTGGGAATTAGCAGGAGAGGCATTACCCAGTTACTGCACAGCCCTTTGATGGGGACGGGCACTTCACAGCATTAGGCTCGGAGAAGAGCTGCTGGGGGCAAAGGGGGAGCTTCGTCCAGGCCTCAGAGGTACCCAGTGGCAGGGTGCAGGGGGAGCTGCGGGTCCTGGAAGCAGCCAGGGCCCTATAGTAGTGTACCCCCTGCACCCTCAGTAGTTACGCCACTGGGGGAGGGTGTCCAAGGCGTTCTAGAGTTAGTCACGACAGTTTTTTCTAAAAAATAATGATTTGGGGAAAAATCAGACTTGCTCTGGGGGTGTGAGAAAAAGATGCAGTGATTTCTATAGAAATCACACAGTTCATTTTCTCTCCTTTGCGCCGCAGGGTTTTACAGATATCCACGCACAATTGAATATGCCTCGAAGTGTGTGCAAGATTGTAGCAGCCTATGAAAACTGCTCTTTCTTTGGTTATGTAGGGAATGTATCCCATCAAAATGGGTACTTGGAAATGATATAATTCAGATCTATTAGAGTGTCTGGATAACTTTTGGACATGCATGTACATATATACAATCAACTGACTACATTAACATTCCCATGTTGACTTGCAATGAGCACCAAATGACCAGATATGTACAATTTAATAAAACATTTGTGGTGGCTAAATTGGAAATTGAACAGTTGTTTGACACAAGGTCCAAGCATTTCGGATCAGATCATTTAACCTGTTAAAGCTTAGGTCAGTCATTCCTGTTTTCATGCATGATAGCAGTGATTTTCCATACTCAATAAAATGTAGGGTGTTCAGATTAATTGTTTCAGGTACATTCTGTAGTGCATTTAGCAAGTGTCACTTAACATGAAAAATAAAAATCAATCATATTATATAACGTCTTACATATTATAATCTGGCCTTTGTATACTGACATTATTTTTCTTCCAGCTGCTTGCTTTGCAGCCTAGCAAGTCTGGGTTTTAGAAATACTAAACAATTACAGTACGTCTTTTTTTATTTTTTTTATTTCACTCATTCAAATCTGAATGCTGTGATTCAAATTGAAAGGAGATTATTAATCTTCCCTCATTACAGGATCTCACTTGTGAATTTTCCCCATGAGCAAATTTCAATTTTTAGTCTTCCTGGCAATTTATTTTTTCACCTCATGTCTACAAGCACTTTGTTATATAATACTACAAAAAAGATATTTGTTCCTGCTACTAATTTGTTGCTTGACACAAAGGAGCATTTTCAAATGGACATATCCAAACAAAACATTTTGATGAGAGATCTTGACATTAATTGTCTCTTGTCCTTGCAAAACTATTTTGTTTGTTGCTCATGTTTGTATTATTTTTGAAATTGTATTATTATTTGTTGTGTTCTAGTTTGTAGCCAAAGGATCTTTCATTGGGTAATCACACTTTTAAAAAAGGACTTTCATATTTATTTTAGTTATTTATTACCAGTTATTTATACAGCACACATATATTCCACAGCACTTTACAGAGAATATTTGGCCATTCACATCTGTCCCTGTGCCAGTGGATCTTACAATCTATATTCCCTACCACATGTACACACTGACACACTAGGGATAATTACCAGTATATTTTTGGATTGTTGGAGGAAACCAGAACCCCCAGAGGAAACCCACGCAAGCATGGAGAGGATATACAAACTCCACAAAGTTCCATGGCGGGAATTAAACACCTGGCCTCAGTGCTGTGTGAGGCAGTAATGCTAACCATTACACTATCCGTACTGCCCCATAGCCTAACAGAATATACAGTAGCTATTTAGTTATTCATTAACTATATTGTCTTATTATTCACACATCGCACATCCTGCACCCATTTTTTCAATACTTACCTATCCGGAGTCCCCCAACGACAGCATAAGCACTGCACAAATCACCAGGAAAATGGCGCTGGGGCCATTTTCTTGGCATCTTTCACATGCACAGTAGGAAAATTACAGAGAAAATGGATGCTGCGTAATTTCCCCAGAGACCTGCACATATGCACTAGACTCTGGGACAGAGCTAGGGTCTTCCAGTGACCCTAGTGCCCAGAGTCTATGTGCTACCAGCTAGAGAGTTGGGGCCCAGATGGAAACTGCACATGAGCCCCCTCCTCTCTTCATATGGGATATGAGTGAGCATTGCTGCTGCTCAGACATGTTAATGCAGCAGGAGGTATCTGGTAGAAGTAGACGTCTCTTGCATGCATTAGTGATCCATGCTGCACCACCATCAGCTAGTGGCCTGTATTTATTATTTATCACATACTGACAGTAAAATGTGCTCATAACTTTTTGCCCTTGTTACCACAACATGTGTAGAAACAGATTGTTTAATAATATTGTATATATCCAAAATGGATATGTAAGCCATGTACATTGTACGACTTGATGCTACATAAATACTATTACAAAAATAGCACACACCTGCAAAGTTTTTTTATTTTGGGACAACCATGCAGCTACATGCATAAGGTAAGGGGATATGGTCATGCAACACAGGGGTGTGGCCTTGTCTGAATGCATTTCTATTATTTCTGAAATACTGGGCTGCTCTTTCCATAAAAAGACCCCTTCAAACATGTGCACACCTGTTGTTAACATGTAAAATACTCAGGGTAATCAGCTAGTAGGACATCTGGGGCATCGGTTAGTGGTGCATCTGTCCTGGCAATAGGACAAAACAATAAATCTTTATCTCAGGAACTGTCCCCTCAAATTGGGACTGGTTGTACTGTGTCTGCTGCCATATATGTTATATGAAGGCACTGGTTCAAATAAATGGATGTGTGTGTGTGTGTGTGTGTGTGTGTGTGTGTGTGTGTACGCTTTCTTATAGCCTTCTATAAGCTTCTTACGCTTGTCTGCTGTAGTTTCTCACACTCTTCTATTGCAGTTTGTTGGTGCTCTTAAATATATTCAGGATTTCTTTTCCCAATGGTTGTTTTCAGATCTCTCTAAAGATTTTCAATTGGATTGAGATCAGGAAACATTCTTGGCCAGTTTAAACAATGTATTTTCCTTTTCAACCATTCTACTGTACCCACCATCTTCAACCCAAACCTAATTTTAGCAGCTGGGTCCTCCTTTGCCTTTACAATGCAACAATATGAGCAATCCACCAGTTGCTGTCCATGCATATGAGTTGCAAATCCTCCTTAGATCTGATGGGTTGATGTTCCTCTCCAGAAAAAAGAGAATAACAGAGTTTAATCAATCCACTGTATGTCAAGCAACACCCATAATAACGAGAACCAATCTTGGACTCACCAAATCTCAGTGAGATGCATTCACATAAAGGTATCTTTAAGGCTTTCACTGAACCAGTGATACACCATCTCATTCATTCATTTTTCACTGTAAGGACTCTTTTGGGAAAACAGGTATAGATGTTCCTCAAAAGGTTTCTTTGAGCTTCTAAGCAGGGCTCTGCAGATGGCCAATTCATACAGGAAGCACAAATGCAATTACTTTTTAATTGGTTGATGGTTATGCCAAAGTCCCAACAATGGGAAAAGTTCCAAAAAACAAGGTTTACTCTCAATACAAACAGCATAAAATAATTAAAAGTTCCTTCTAATTTCCAAGAGGACTTTTAGTAATTCGATGGACCCACTCAACAAACAAAAACCTTCTCACCCAGGATGAGTAAGATCAGATTTGTTTTTGGAAGATGTAAGTCCTGTGGGTCCACTGTCACAGCAAGTCCCAAAAAACACCAATGCATTTCTTTTTTATGGCCTTTGCCCATTAAAACGATCACTCCAGATCAGGTCAGTCTTCTGCTCTTTGGATGATTTATGTGAAGTTTTTTTCACAGTACAACATTTCAGGACTCCTCTTTCCTCCACATACAAAGAGGCTATTCACAGTTCTGTGAGTAGCAAATTTCTTAGTAAAATGAAGTAATGTCTTTGGGATGGCTTTGTAGCCTGTAGAGGTCTCCTGTTTGTGATAATAACACTTCATATGCTCTCAGACAGCTCTCTTTTCTTCACCATTGAGACAAAGGGGCTGATTTATCACAATCTGCATCTGAGGATGTGGATGTGATGTGAAAAAATTGTCCCAATCTGCAATGGAATAATCGTTTACATTGCATGGATGTATTAATTATCGCGTGCAGGGACAGAGCTTGGGAGAAAGCTCTATTTTGTGATGTCACTCCATAGCCTTTTTGTGAAAAAACCAAGAGTATGTGCAGTGCATATGTCACCACCGCCATCGCACTACCACTGCCACCGGGAACCCCCCACGTGACTACCTCGCACCGTAATCCCCCCTCTCCCGCGCATACTCACCAGCACCCAGGGATCGGTGCTCCAGGAGGGCTGCTGGTCTTTGGATCCTCTTCCTGATCTTTCCCCTGCTGCTGTAAAGTAAGCTGCGATTTCACAGCATCACTTTACTGCACCGGTGGTTACGCAGTAGCGCTGGAGGATCTAATCACCAGCTGCCCTCACCGGAAAACTGATTAATGGTCCTTGGGCCTGGAAAGTATGATTATTTTTTTCTTACATTTTTTTCTATCCACTGATAAGCCCCATCAGACGCACACAGCTGGTCACAGTGGTTGAGTCCCTGCAGAGCCTTCTCTGCCTACGGGCAGAGTATGTTGTGCAGGAGGCAAGAGAACACGGTGAGCCCTGTGATTACGGTATCAGACGATAGCATAATTATCACAGGGCTCACTACTTTTTTTTTTTATTAATGTAAATTCGTCCAGATCGCATTTTCCATTTTAAGTATGGGAAATGCGATCTGGTTACTAAAAACATAAAGTAAATTAAAGGGTTTGGAGCAGTTTTTCACAAAAACTGCGCCAAAAGACCTTTAATACATTTCAGTGAAACTAAAATAATGTGAAGAGGGTGAAAACACAATTTTCCACATTATTTAGTAAAAAAGGTTAATAAATCTGCCCCAAAGTGTAACCCCATGTAGGGGTTATAATAGAGGTTACACATAAATATGTTGTAAACTATACATTTGTGAGGTAAAGGAGTAATGTAACCCTGGAACAGAGTTAAAATGTAGTTTATTGGAGAAGTGCACCCCTGAGTATGAGGTTAACCTACAATATATTACAAATGTCAAAAGAGAAAAAATTCATGTACAGTATGTACATCAGCTATGTGTATTTTTTATATGTATTTATATACATGCTAAAATGTATTATACGTATAAACGTATTAATGTACACATTGGTGGCCAGTGACTGAGGGAACATCCTAGTAACTCCTTGTGCTCCTAGCTGTCAATCATCCAGTGGGGTGATTGCTAGTGGGTGGGGCATCACCTCAGGAGAGGTCACATGACCTCTTTGAGAGGGAGAGATTAGAGCTGTCAGTCACAGCTGACAACAGTCTACTGATCCCTCCTTGAGTGCTCATCCCCCTGTGCCTGAGCTACCACCCAAGCTGTAGACATCCGAGCTGTGAACTAGTGGCCAGGCACAGGGGGGTGAAGCTGTAGAGGGAGTTGGTAACACAGCGGGAGCTGTAAGGTGTCCATCGCAGAGTGGGGATCGGAGGCCGTGGTTCCAGTGCAGAGTCCCCCCATTGGCGGCAGAGTGTGCCCCAACGCTGATAGCCAGGTGGCTGCCATGGTAACTGCTGTCCTCCTGAATGATGAGTTGGAGGAGGTAAAACAGACATTGACTGGAGATGGAGCCAGTGAGCTGGGTCTCCCTTACAGTGATGGTGTGAAGCAGCCAGCAGGGGGAATGTCCAAGGCCGCAGGCATGAGCATAGCCTGTCACTGCGAGAGGAGGAGTTGGGGGAATGGCTGCAGAAGTGACAGGCAGGCAGCCACTGTTGCTATGCTGGTGTGCTGAGAAAGCTTTCCCTGCACACACCTACACCACTGCTGAGGGAGGAACAGGGGGAGAGAGCATCCATTGACCACCAAAAAGAGCTTAAGAGGTCGGGAAGTTACCAGCCTTTTATTTCTAAAGCTAGGCAATGTTTAAAGGCAGCAGTAGGAGCTGTAACTGAGCACATTAACACATACACAGACATGGTAACTGGTATGAGAGGAACACAGCTGCTGCAGCTGTCATAACACACTAATGCAGTATGCTTTGTAAAATGGAGGGATTGCTATATCATTTAAACACAAAGCCACTGCTGCAATTATTATTTGCAGCAAGTCTCTCATTAGGAGGCCAGTAATTACATAAAGTAGGTGCACTAGGAATTAGTAGCACCAGTTTCATGAACTACTACTAAGAAGAAGCACCATGTGGTGATGATAGAGGTGTGTTGGTGTAAATCAACAAAGAAGTCCAGGAGTAAGGATGAGCAACTGAGTATTATATATTAAAGCTAAAACATGGAGCAACACAATACATATATCTCAGAGGAGACTATTACTAGAGAGGTGTTATCTTCCTTTATTCAAGTCTGCAAAAAAACTCCAGGGGAATGTGATGGGGACACTTACAGTGCCGTGACCATATACATCCCAGTGACTCAAGGCAGCTTAGTGACATTTACTGATGGCTGGAGGAATTCTCACTATTCTTATAAATACTTTGGAGCCATAGGAAACTTGATCTCTGTCACATCTAAACCACCTTACCAACATATCTAGTGACTGGAGCTCTACCTTAACTTTATACATATATATGCATATATATTCACATACTGTATATGAACCGGTTTATAACTGATAACATTACTGAGCTCAGTGGAAAAAGTTATAGTGACTTAAATCTGTAATGTTATGTGAACCAATTGTTATGAGAGTTGATGTGTATTGGTTATCCGTTATGTATTATCCTTTTCTGTATGCGCCTAACCTTGAACTTTATATTATTAAGTTGCTACTGGCTTAAGGTGGAGTAATAAACATTACAATCTGATTTTCGGGAATTGGCTGTATAGTATTCTGTGACCCATACCGCATCCTACCTTACGACAGGGGGTATATACAACACTGGAAAAAGTTTTCCCAGGTAGGCCCATAATACTTATCAATACTTGGGTGGAGGCACTGTAATATGTACCCTTTAGACAACAAGGTAATCAGTAACCTAGATTCTCTTTATAGGTTAAAGGAAGGAGAGGGCGGGGGGGGGGGGGGGGGGGTTTACAAAAGTAACAGGGAATAAAATGTGTGCTTTAAAATGTTAAAGCATCATTGATTAGTTAATTCAAGTCATGTGAGTAATAACAAATTATCAAAGGTGACTCAAATTTCAAATTTATCACACAAGTCTACTCTATCTCTATTTATCACATTGATTAGAATTTCGCAAAATAGTGCCAATAATTGTGTCACGGCAATCTTTCAGTTTTTATTGCTTATCCTCCTATTGCTTTTTCACATTGTTGTTTTATCCTTAGTTGCACTGTAACTGCTTTCTATATGAGCATACAGTACCTGTAATTCCCTGTATACAGTACATCACTGTGGAATATGCTGGCTTTATACAAAATGATAACTCTACAGCGCAAGATTAAAAAAGATAAAAATATTTCACATATATTTTTTTCTATTTAACATTTCTTTTGTCAGGCATTTATTGAATTGCCAATGGCTTAATAAAAATGATTTGTGAAATGCATTAACAATTGAATGTATGTCATAGATTTCTGTATTGCAAAATATATCCATTTGTTATGTACCAATTACAAAGGCTTCTACTTACGGAACACTGACAGCACATAAAGCAGTGGGAGATTTCTACATAATTCTGTCAGTAATAGTGCTTAGGAGTCTGGGAGCCTAATATTACACTAGTGAATGAAGGTGAAGTGATTATAGCTGAAGTATTGCTGTGATCACATGTTAGAGTTTTCTTTAATTTATATATATACTAGCTGTTTTATCCATTCTTCGCACAGGAGTTTCTGATTTTCACGGTTGCAAATATAAATGAGTGTTAAAAATTTGTTAAATCTATAGAGATGTAAATTTGCGATGTCTTAATGTATGTAAATATTAATCCATGGTTCTTGGCGAAACCCGAGGAGCACCCGTAGCAGATACGGTAAAAAATGACAGGACCATTTTTGAAGTTTTTTAGATTCTACACACTGGGCGAGCAATCCAAATTTTGATCTGATTGATCATTTCGGAATAATCGTTCACGCAGCACAAGCCACACATCATTAATGATGTCATTATGTCAGCCCAAGTATATGCTGATAAGTACCTGGCAGGGATGTGAGTCATCTTGTCCAAAAAGGGCAGCGAGCTGTAGGTGGTGTGACCACAGCCTCAGAGTGAAAGGAGCCTCTCACAGAGTGACTGTGCAGCGCGAGTGTGCGTATGCCCTTCTGGGTTCTGCTCTGTTGCAGGCAGTTACGGGATATGGCAGCAGCTCCGCTGGCCTGGATTTCTGTGCCCTGCACTGGCCTCTTCTGGTAAGGTCTGCTGTGCGGTGTTTGGCTCTGGGGGTTGCAGCTCACATGAGTTGCTCCACGGGGTAAGAGTGGATTGGTGTGGGGATACAGGGCTTTGGGATAGGCTGGGGAAGCTGGGAATGGAAGGAAGGAGAGAGGGAGACACAGACTGTGGTGTGTGGGGGGGAGGAAGGAGACATATACTGTACATATTTCTATATTTGTATAAATTAATATATATATATATTTTAAAAGTTTCTTATATAGATCAAATTCCATTGCGTTTTACATATATATATATATATATATATATATATATATAAATAAATAAAATCTGAGGGGGGCCCAGGACATAGTAATTAATTTATCTTCACATCACCTGACTGACTCTGAAATTAGTGTTTTGAATAAGGGGTTGACCTATGTACCTACAGTTCGTTAAACTTAACCGGCAATTGAAGTATCATTAATTTTTTTAAGGGGCAAGGGCATCTAATATGCCCAATAAGTCTGATAGTATTCCCTTACAGTTGCGTAGGTTACAACCACGATCCAACTTTGATCCTACCTCTAACAGTGCGGCTATCAAAAATTTTAACCGTGTGTTAAATAACGATGTGATGTTGAATTTAAGGTCTGATACTGCTGTTGTTCTAATGCCTTTAACAACTTGAGTAAAAATGAATATGATGCACTTTTTGATTTATCTACTTACACTGATATCATGATTCGCCCCGCTGATAAGGGCAGGGCAATCGTGATTCAAGGTTTTTCGGCTTATATAGCAGAACTTGAGCTGCAGCTTAGTGATACACATGTTTACCGTTAATTGGATTGTGATACAACCTGGTTATTTTTAGATAAAATTAAACATAGATTACAGGCAGCTGTTGACACGGGTCTTATTTCTAGTGAGCTAATGCGCTCCTTGATTGTGGAACACCCTATGGTTCCTGAATTATATTCATTACCGAAGGATCACAAGTCTATGGAGTCCCCTCCCAGTCGACCTATTATTGCTGCACGGAATGGTTTACTTCAACACATTTCCACTTACCTTGACTCACTATTACAGCCATGTATTATTGACCATCCTAGGTACTTACTTGACACTACAGCCTTTCTTAATAGATTGGATACCATCGGTCCTGTTCCTCCTAATTGTCTTTTGTGTAGTATTGATATAACAAGTCTATACACGGTGATCCCCAACACTTAAGGCTTATACGCTGTAAGAAAACTTATCGAACCATCCCGCATATGTTGGTCCTGATGTGGACTTGATTATTGATCTGTTGGAAATGGTGCTGACTTATAATAATTTTTGTTTAATGGTAGAGGTGTGCGATGGGGTCCAATACCTATATGTTTTGGGCCGAACATGAAATATTTTTTGAGAATCCGTTTTTTTCAGAGAGTGTTGAATTGTTTGTGAGATATATTGACAATCTCTTTATAATTTGGTCTGGCTCTAAACAGACACTAGAAACATTTTTTGAGACACATATTGGTACTGATTATCCAATTAAATTGACATACATGATTGATTCCACCTCGGTTAATTACTTGGATGTTAAGGTATCATTACAGGATGGCACTATTTCCACCAATCTTTATTGTAAACCTACAGATGTGGTATCACTTCTACATGCACATAGCTTTCATCCAAAGCCTGTTAAATATAGCTTACCATATTCTCAGTTTGTACAGGCAGTAAGGATTTGCACTGATACTAAGAAGGCTGTTGCTAACATCGATATGATGGTTGATAAGTTTATTAGCGGGGCTATGACCGTAAACTTCTTTTGAAGGCTAAAGAGAGAGCTTTAAACTGCTCAAGATCAAATCTCTTAAAAAAGACAACGTACTCATGAAGTGTTACCATGGGTTACCCATTTCAATGATAAGAGTAGAACGATTACACATACTGCTAGATGTTATTGGCCTATTGTCAGTAGTGATAAAGATCTGAATCTGCTAACACCAGAATTATGCCGTGTTTTTCACACGGGCATAATGTGAGGGATTGGGTTATACGTACTGACATAACGGGTCTGCAGTCTTCACAAAGTGAACAGAATTTTTAATTTTTACAAAAAGGTTGTTATCGCTGCCTTAAATGTGTGACCTGTAGGTCCCTTACTACAGGCAAGACAATTTGTCATCCCTATAGTGGCAAACAATATATTATTAAACATCGAGTAACTTGTACTACCAAGTTCATTATCTATCTCCTGTCATGCCCCTGTGGGTTGCATTATGTCGGAAAGACTGATAGAACCCTCAGGGAAAGGATTGCCAATCATATATCAGCTTTAAGGGCTGCCTATATAGCAGGACACAGTGATCAACCTGTATCACGTCATTTTTAACAAGCTGGACATGATATTGCAGCAATGCGTTATATGATTATCGATCATGAACCTCCACTCATGAGTGGGGGTGACAGATCGTCACATTTGTTATCCAAAGAGACTTGCTGGATCCATGAATTGGGTACCTTGTCCTCACGAGGTCTTAACGAGACCGTCAGATTGCACTGCTTTTTATAAGACAATATAATGTAATATCAATATGCCTTTTAATCATATGTTATACAGATGCATTAATTTTTTGATATGATGCCATTACTTGGAGCTTTCTCTATGTTTGTTTCTTTGTATCAGCTATCTCCAGGAGTCCCTGACTGTGTCATTATTGTATGTATGTTTATGTGTGATTATCATCTTATTGTTACTTTGTATATATTCTACTATGTGTGTTTTAAGCTATAGACATTGTTATTGTTTTGTGTAGTGATAATGCTGATTTGATTACCTTATAACCTTCACAATAATGGGTAAGAGACACAGTACGCAATTGGCGTATGGGGTACCGTAAGGGTACGCACTTAGCGTAGCATACGCTCGGCCGTGATCGAGACGCACATGCGGCACGCTCGCTCACAGCTTAATGCGTGGTGTCGAGCACGCTATAGGCGAGCGACTACCGTAATGCTACGCTACCAGCGCAGCGGACGCTCGAGACCACGAGGAGATCACGAGCGGCGCAGACGCTTACAAGATGACAATCAGTAAACCTTGAATGTAACACACAGAAAGGACACTCTTATACTGTAAACCTTGTACTGAAACACTAGCGATATAACGCTGCTTAACCTGAATAACACTAAAGCTGTTTGAGCGATCGAGACGCTCCTATTACCCACTGCAATGTAATGAACACACGATACCGTGCTAAGGATCCAACACCTTTACTAACAAGCTTTTAGTTATATTGAAAAGGGGAAACAGTTACAAGTCATACACTACAGACTAACATATAATTCTAACAGATTATCTAGACAGAAATATACAATAACGTTACAATCTTATACTATAACAGAGAGAGAGAGAATGTGGCCAATACAAACAAAGAGCGAGATGATTACAGAGAATTACTTAAACACACTGGGAACGATCGCTGCGCAGCCTGGTACCAGCTCCGAGTTAGTCAATATGAAAACCGTTTGTGGAGTGAGAGTGAGCTGCCCAGGCTGGCTGATCTTATATACACTGAGTACAGTATACTACAAAGGGACCTATAATCTCATTGTTCATTGGACACAGGAATGTCTCCTCGCATCATAACAAAAGGTCATAGGTTAGTTTGAACAGGTGGGCTGTGACTATATCAAACTGCTCAAGTGGGAGGGAATCTGAAGATTCCCGCCGCATGGGTAATGAATCGCAAATATATGAAATGTCCAGAATCTACTAATGGCCATAACTATACGCAGGAGCGATTAATCTTTACCTAACCAACACCGGATTGTTGCTATTAAAATGTTCTTTAGTTAGATACCAGACACAGCTGTTCAAACCCTGTCTGACCCTTCGTACCATACAAAGAGGAATTCCTCTGTCCAGCGACCATTTACATTAAACAAACTTACAGTCATTATTAAGGGGAACATTATCTATAAAACATGCTATTTGGTTCTATTATTAAACGATTGAGTCGCCCGCTAGACGCACACAAACTCTACCGTAAATGCACATACCACGCGCTCGAGCGCATGGCCGAGGCGCCATCACGCGGCTGCGTATATCCGCACGCACGGGAGAGAATGTGCACGTGCAGCAGGCACGCGCATGAGGTGAATATATGGCAACGTGTAGCATGATATTTTTCTGACTTTGACAGTCCACCCTTTGGCAGTCATCAATAACTGCCACTTCCTAAAACAGTTCAAAAAGAGAAAAATATATGTCATGTATAAATACATTTCTATGATTGGGTAAGGGAGAAGAGAGGAAGGTGGGAAAAAGGTATGACCTAGTGAAATAGTAGAAGCATGGGTGCATGAGTCCATGTTTGAGGGGTCATGTATCATCGTGCCATACGTGTTTTAAATCAAGCTTCGAGGTATTGCGGAGTATACATTTGAATTCCTTCTTATCCCGTATTACGGGCCTGTGGATGGGCTGTCAAACTTTACCGAGCTCTTTTCGGCTTTTTGTTGTAACAAAATGGGGGAGCACATTTTAGTTGATGATACATGAATGGGGGGATATGTGAGTGCTGATATCTGTGCCTATGTTCCCTATCGACTATGTGTGTCATTACCTGAAGGTTGTAGAAATGAAGATAAGAAGCAATTATGGTAAATGCAGTCAGAAACTATGTGAGTTTAATATACATGTGTTGATTGAGGTCTTGTCTTGCGTCTTGTCTCGATGTACATGTTGACTGTAGTCTCTTTGGGCTTTTGCTATAGTGCGAGCAAAGCCGTTTCAATGTCCATAAAATTTTAAATCACTAAAGTTCTGGGCTAGCGTTTTCATTAAAGTCACTAGGGATATTGGGGGCCGGCAACATAGTCCATAAAAAAAATCTTTGTATAAATGTGGTCTTTAAATCCTTCTTCCAAGCGAGTCTTTGTACCTTGGAGAAAAACAAAGGAGAAACAGGTGAAAGAAACGGACCGTGGAATCACATTTTCATCACAACATTGTCTCTATCGTTGGGTCATACATCAAATTAGTTGTTGTTAGTACAGTGTCCTCGTTCCTTAGACTCATCACCCTGGTATTACTTTTACGTTTCGCTAAAACCCGAATGCATCTAAATATCAGACCGACCAATATGATGACACCCAGAATACACAAAAGAAATTTCCCTACATCCATAATAATACCTTGGGCCCATTCTCCTAAACCAGAGAACCAATTTCGTGGGTTCAACCATGACACCCAACTGGTCAGCTCATTACCCACAGCAGCGAGTGTGAGATTGTGTTTCCTTCGAAACTCCCACTTTAATTGTAAGATGTCATCCATCTTTTGGTCTATGACCTCGGCTGGGTCCTCCGTGCTGTTTGTAATGTACGTGCAGCATTTGATTCCATATTGAGTTGCCAGGGTAACACAATACCCGCCTGTCACAGCTGTGAGGTAATTGAGAATCATCCTATGCTGAACCAGTTCTGTTTTGTAGGCTTGTAACTCTTTCCCAGTGTACCTAAATGTGTCGTCATACATTTCGGTGATATTGTCTAATAAATTTGCAAGCGCAGATATATATTTTTAATTTATCACTCCTCTGGCGGTGCGAGTGATATCTAACGTGATTAGGAATTGAATCCCGGTGGATTCATGGATCAGGTCAGAGGCCGGATGCTCTGTTTTCTCTATCAGGTGCCGCTTAACGATGTGCTCGTAATGAGTGTGAGTATAAGGAGCTTGGGCACTGCGGTGAATATCTTTCATTTTAGTGTGAGATACAGTCATTACCTCAGGCAGTACTTTTCCAATATAACATAACCCTTCTGAGTTTGGGGCAAGCCACTTATACGCCTTCCTCCCGCATATGAAATATGCATCATCGTGGAGAACATATGGGACGGAGTGTGACATAATCATATTACAAATTTTCCATATGAAATCTCCTAACCCTAATTTTTCCATCTGTTTAGTACACGTATCTGTTTGTACGACATGTGCACAGTATCCTGGTGATACTTCTCCAACTCGCATGGTCCTACTTCCTAGGGTGTACCTATACCGAAAGAATTTCCTATGGTCGGCTATCTGGCGTATAAGTTCTGTGTCTATGGGCAATCTGTCTGCTCTATGTGAGAATGTCATGGTTTGATTACTCCATGACACTTCCCAATTTCCCGGCTTTCGGGGATTGGAAATGTTA
Source organism: Pseudophryne corroboree (assembly GCF_028390025.1). NCBI lineage: Eukaryota > Metazoa > Chordata > Amphibia > Anura > Myobatrachidae > Pseudophryne > Pseudophryne corroboree. Next base: position 221,790,896 of record NC_086444.1, on the reverse strand, counting down.
AAGCACACAAAGGACCTATCCACATGATATTGGTGGAGCTTCAAACTAGGAGGACTAGAGATATTAAACCTCTTGTCCACCGGCCTTCCACCACTTAGCTCAAGTACCTCCCCTATCATTAATGGGAATGGTACTAGTCCTGATTTGCTATGACCTTGAGGTACTTGAGAGCATACCCAACAGTCTGTCTGATTTAACACTTTACCCACTAAGGAGTGATAGTCACTCAATGGATGCCGGTCCATGTGGACATTAAAACTGGACTGACATTTCTTTATGCACCCATCCTTAACTATATTGTCACAATGCCTACAGATGCAGTTCTCTTCAGCTAACAATCCTTCACAATGTCTATAAATAACATGGCTGCAAGATCGTTTTCTGGTACTCGCCTTTGCTTGGTGATTGTGTTGCTATTGGAAATTTACGCCTCCGTCTCAGTCATCAGAAACCCATTCTGGATCCTTTCTCGACCTCACTGGTACTCTCACCGAAACAGACTGCTCTGGTCAACATCATGGTCAACAGGAAAACACGGACTGCAGTCTCTTGGGGCGAGTCCATCTTACAGGAGGAGAAAGAGAAATTTGTAATGGGGGTACAAAAAAAATACTTTGAGGGGAAAGAAAAATGTTACGATGTCTTATGTCCTCTAGTCTTGTTGTTTTTCTTGCTCTGCTGTCATCTCAAAGGTGCTGTCTCTCAGTCTTCCAAACGAACATTCTGGTGATACAATATTCCTTCCAAATCTGCGATCTTTCTGTAAGGAGCAAAAATCTTGCATTACCATTTGTCTAACTGATGTGTGACATACCATCTTTACAGCATGAGAACACGAGAGAGAGAGAAAAAAACAAAAGAGAGAGAGAGAACAATTCATATATATATATTACATAAACCAACAATAAACAACAGAAAAAAAACATTTTTAAAACATTGTCTGATCTTCCGTTCACCATCAGGCTGTCACATCTACATGTCCAATGGTATCTTTGCATAGTCTCTCCCACCAGTATTTCCATACTCCAACCTTTGTATCTGGCCAGGATACATCGATGCTGGTAGGTCATACTGGGGTTTGGTAGACTTCTGAAAAGGTCAGGTAGTCAGGTGATGTTGGAGCTGTTGTGGTGAACGTCAGAGATGGGGAAAAAGAAACATTTTACAGATACATTACAATTCTTACCCGGTCATTCCTGTGTCTTCAAGGAATGACCTCCCAATTTGTTAACTGTTACCTCAGGCTTTATCAAGGTTAATGATCAACTTTCCTAATCATAAATTATATGTGTGGACCAAAATTTGACATGTGTGATACCTGATTATACTTCCAAGTGTCGTAACTCTGCTCGTGTTCTTGTCTAGGGGGTCTGACTTTATGTGGGCTGTTGCAGTTACTGGCATAATGCCCTTCTCTTTTACAAAGATAACAAATCTTTGGTTTCCTCCATGTGCCAATGGCCTGGGGTTTTGGTTGATTTGATGCCTCCTCTAATGCTTGGATGCTCATCACCATCAACCGCTCTTCCTGTGTTTCCCTGGTTCTTTGACTATTATGGTCATGTCGTTGTCTAGGGGGTGTATATATCTTGTGTGTGTTTTTAGACCTACAATCTCGTGCAACATGACCTTCCCTTAAGCAGTTGTAACACCTTCTTACTTTTGACCTATTCACAGGGGTTTGTGGCTTGCTTTTAATGTTCCGGTCATGGTTAATAACGGACTCTTTCAAATCGGCCACTGAGATATCTCTCCAGTTAGGTAGAGAGGCTTGTATACTCGTTTTTAATACTTCCTTTAAACCATTTATTAACACATAAACTGCTACTTTCCTGTAGTGTACATTTGATTTAATATCTTCTATACCAGTGTATCTAGCCATTTCCTGCAGTGCCCGATGAAAGTAATTAGGAGTGATTTCCCCCTCTCTTTGTCTTATGGAGAAGATTTCTTTCCACTCGACAACGGCTGGGAAATATACTCCTAACTGTCGGTTGATCTGCTTAATACACTCCTGATTGTGTTCCTCCATTTGAGGTACTTCTGTGTCTAATTCACAATCAGTAATAAATTTCGCAGAGTCAACATTGGAGGGCAGACATGCCCTCAGCACTGCCCGCCAACCTTTGTTGGTGGGTTCTGCAGAATTACCTAACTCTCTAATGTACTTCTGACATGCAGCTAGATTTCTCCTGGGATCAGGGAATTCAGACATAATTGTCATCAATTCCATCCTGGACCAGGGACATTGCATAGCAATGTCTATGATGGGAGTGACCTTGTGATTATTAGTCCTTTCATTGGGGATTGTGTTCACCCTGACAGGATTTTGTTCCATTATGCTATTTTGTGTTAACTCTTCGGTGTAAGATGCATTTGTCTGTAAGTAACATACAATACCGTACTTACCTGTTGACACGACCTCACCTGACCCTCCGTTAGGGGGTTTGATTATTGCCTTTACCGAATTGGTCGTGTCCACCTGGACGTCTTGTGTGATGGCTGCTGGAAGAGATGCCGACATCGTGCTAGGTTCACTTTCTTGCTGGTAATCCTGAGGGAAGTTTAACATGGGGTGCAACTTGCATGGGTTAATAGTTGTACATTTAACAGTATTACAATTATTCTTGTTACGTTTATTACAATTGTTCTTATCATCTATAATACAGTTGCTAAGTGCATGTTTATCAAACACCAGTGTGCCATTCTCTGTAACCACCTTCTCTCTCGCTGCCATATTTTTGTTACCACAGTGAGAGTCAGCTGTATGAGCTAATCCTCCTTGTATTTCACCTTCCTGTTGCCATAATTGTAAACAATCATAATATTTGATCCGTCTCTTTGCAGATTTAATGAGACATATCCTTCTCCTTAGATTCTGTAACACCTCGGGACTAAAACTGCCTACCAGTGGGAACTTTTCCCCATCATGCACAGTCATTCTTTCCCATTCATTGCACAAAACTTCTGTGTGTGAACCGTATTTCTCACACATTACATACCTTGCCGACCCGATTGGTCGGTTTACTGAATCAACCCAAACCGAGGTTGATCGCCCCCTACCTGAACAACTGGCCCCCATCTTTGCAGGTGTTGCTTTCACTACCTCTGAACTTCAAATCAGGGTCTTCAGCGAACCTTTACAAAAACCAAGATGTCTGGGGTAGGCCGGCGGTGGCAGTTTACCGAGTACTCCACTCACTCGCCCACGTCGACCAATATGCCCACACACTGCTCTAGCGCTGGCGTACTCGACCTAGGGCCCCTGCGACCTGAACCTCTATTTACTGGAACATGTGGGTGCGATCCGAAGAGCACTTAACCCTTTCCAGTAACTATTGGTTGTTGGATAGTTCCCAAGTGACTAGCGAACTTCCCTTAAAATAAAAAAACTTACACAAATCACGTTAGAATGTACAAATAGCGTTTATGACCCCTCTAGCGTACGCAAATGGTACTGGGTCAAGTTACTAACTAATGCACACAATTACGTGCGGTACAATCGTTCTGCACATAAGCAACTAATCTTATGTGCGGAGCGACCAGTGGAATCGAAAATTGTGGCTGCAAATTCCTTCAGCCTGAGCTTAATGGCCTAGATGGGTACCGCACCAACCCTTCCTGGTGTTGTGCTCCTTTACTCTTTATCTATAGTGGACTTCTTAGTCTGCTGTACCTGGACCTCCTGGTCTGTTTGGACCTCCTGGTCTGTGCTACAGTAGACCTCCTGGTCTGCTATACTCTAATGCTCTTTTTTTAAATGTTTAACAAGGGATGCCTCCCAAGCCACCATGCAGTCACTTACACGTATGTACCTTCACGAGAACTCAATGATTTCCTTGGTTCAAACCCCCAAAATTAGAAACTTATATATATTTATACACACTCTTTAAACTCATGTACTCTTTACTTTCGTTTCTGTGCAGAAATCCCTTTCATTCAGTATCGCAGGCTAATCCCGAGGAGTTACAACTAGAGAAGGATCTTTTAGCTTAAAATTTTGGACACTGAGATCGATTTTCGCTATTTTCGCGTTGCCTCCTTATCGCCTAATTAAAACAATACTATCGTGTGATTTGTATTATGTGGGCGTATCCAGACGCTCCGTTGCGTAGTATACGCTCCGTGCGTCGGCCCTTGCGTCGCGTACCCTAGTCCCGCCCTTTGTTAGAGACACGTGTACGCCAGCCAGGTATATCCACAGAAATACATTTTAACACGTTTATATCAATGTAGATGATCTTTAACTGTAATCATCTACTGAACACTACACCAAACTTCCTTGTATCTTAAGCAAGCTGTGCGCGTGTATTACAAATTACTCCTTAACATATTATTTTTACTCTTTTAACTACCAATAGCAACAAATCTTTCTCAGCACGTTATCAATTGTGAAATGGCAATCAGGAAAGTGATATGTGAAAATACACAAGTGAAAAGAAATACAGGTGTGTGCGTGCGTGTGTACGCAAAACAGAAATAAACAGTTTTAAAAGACACTAGCGTATTGTTCTTACCTCCGGTTCCGGATTCCACCAGCACTCCTTCAACGTAGCGAAACAGACGCTTATCTAGCCAGCACGACTGTATCCCGATACGAAGGGATACTGCCTTCCCGCCCTTGCTGACAGATAACGTTTGTTTTCGCTAGTGCGGATATGTGGAGGACGGACGAGCCTCCAATTGATAATGCTGAGTTGATTACCTTATAACCTTCACAATAATGGGTAAGAGACACAGTACGCAATTGGCGTATGGGGTACCGTAAGGGTACGCACTTAGCGTAGCATACGCTCGGCCGTGATCGAGACGCACATGCGGCACGCTCACTCACAGCTTATTGCGTGGTGTCGAGCACGCTATAGGCGAGCGACTACCGTAATGCTACGCTACCAGCGTAGCGGACGCTCGAGACCACGAGGAGATCACGAGCGGCGCAGATGCTTACAAGATGACAATCAGTAAACCTTGAATGTAACACACAGAAAGGACACTCTTATACTGTAAACCTTGTACTGAAACACTGTAGCGATATAACGCTGCTTAACCTGAATAACACTAAAGCTGTTTGAGCGACCGAGACGCTCCTATTACCCACTGCAATGTAATGAACACACGATACCGTGCTAAGGATCCAACACCTTTACTAACAAGCTTTTAGTTATATTGAAAAGGGGAAACAGTTACAAGTCATACACTACAGACTAACATATAATTCTAACAGATTATCTAGACAGAAATATACAATAACGTTACAATCTTATACTATAACAGAGAGAGAGAGAATGTGGCCAATACAAACAAAGAGCGAGATGATTACAGAGAATTACTTACACACACTGGGAACGATCGCTGCGCAGCCTGGTACCAGCTCCAAGTTAGTCAATATGAAAACCGTTTGTGGAGTGAGAGTGAGCTGCCCAGGCTGGCTGATCTTATATACACTGAGTACAGTATACTACAAAGGGACCTATAATATCATTGTTCATTGGACACAGGAATGTCTCCTCGCATCATAACAAAAGGTCATAGGTTAGTTTGAACAGGTGGGCTGTGACTATATCAAACTGCTCAAGTGGGTGGGAATCTGAAGATTCCCACCGCATGGGTAATGAATCGCAAATATATGAAATGTCCAGAATCTACTAATGGCCATAACTATACGCAGGAGCGATTAATCTTTACCTAACCAACACCGGATTGTTGCTATTAAAATGTTCTTTAGTTAGATACCAGACACAGCTGTTCAAACCCTGTCTGACCCTTCATACCATACAAAGAGGAATTCCTCTGTCCAGCGACCATTTACATTAAACAAACTTACAGTCATTATTAAGGGGAACATTATCTATAAAACATGCTATTTGTTTCTATTATTAAACGATTGAGTCGCCCGCTAGACGCACACAAACTCTACCGTAAATGCACATACCACGCGCTCGAGCGCATGGCCGAGGCGCCATCACGCGGCTGCGTATATCCGCACGCACGGGAGAGAATGTGCACGTGCAGCAGGCACGCGCATGAGGTGAATATATAGCAACGTGTAGCATGATATTTTTCTGACTTTGACAGTAGGTTACTCTGGCAAAGGACATGGTGTGATGGTGCATTTTTTGTGCGCCGCTATGACATGTCCTTGTGCCTCACTTTGCTGTATTTGTGTATTTGTGTTACTTCAGAAATGGGCGCGGTGTGGTAGGGTAGTTTTTCTGCGCCAGTATACCAGGCCAATTTGCCTCACTATTCACCTGTGGCAATTGTTTTAATTGTGTTACTCTGGTAACGGGTGGGGTGTGATGACACGGATGTTCTGTGCCGACATGCCTGACCCGTTCACCTGAGTATGATAAGGTGTGATTGGACTGCTTTATAAGGTATGTGTATTCAGTGGCGGATCTAGACTTAACTTTTAGGGAGGTGGTTTAAGAATGATGACTCCTCACCCTAATCATAACTCCTCCCACTTAGAAATGCCCCTCCCATTCGCTTCTAAAATTTCCTATTGTTGCCATTACTAAGAAAATGTTGCCAGCTAGTGGAGAGAACCCTGCGCACTGGTGATAGATTGATGAATCACCATTCCTGCATAGCACACATAATGAGCCAAAATTCACATTATACCACACGGTTTGAGCTGAAATTCACATTATAGCACACAGAATGAGCCGAAATTTACATTATACCATATTGTATGAGCCGAAATTCACATTATACCACATGGTATGAGCTGAAATTCACATTATAGCACACAGAATGAGCCGAAATTCACATTATAGAACATGGTATGAGCCAAAATTCACATTATACCACATGGTATGAGCTGAAATTCACATTATAGTACACAGAATGAGCCAAAATTCACATTATAGTACACTGTATTAGCCTAAATTCACATTATAGCCCACGGTATGAGGTGAAATTTACATTATAGCACACAGAATGAGCCGAAATTCACATTATAGCATACTGTATGAGCTGAAATTCACTTTATAGCACACGATATGAGCTGAAATTCATATTATAGCACACAGAATGAGCCGAAATTCACATTATAGCACATAGAATGAGCCAAAATTCACAGTTAGTACCATGGGTAAGTACCAAAGCTCCCAAACTGGGTGGGAGAGTGCTGAGGTTCCTGCAGAACTGATTGACCAAACTGAAAGTCCTCAGAAGCCAAAGTATCGAACTTGTAAAACTTAGCAAATGTGTTCGAACTCGACCAAGTAGCTGCTCGGCAGAGCTGTAGAGCCGAGACACCCCGGGCAGCCATCCAAGAGGAACCCACCGACCTAGTAGAGTGGGCTTGAACAGATTTTGGAATCGGCAAACCTGCCTTGAAATAAGCATGCTGGATAGTGAGCCTGATCCAGCGCGCAATTGACTTCTTTGAAGCAGGACACCCAATCTTATTGAGTTCATAAAGAACGAACAGCGAGTCCGATTTCCTGTGATGAGCTGTTCTCTTAACTTAAACCTTCAAAGCCCTTACGACATCCAATGACTTTGAAGTAGCAGAGGCGTCCGTAACAGCTGGAACCACAATAGGTTGGTTTATGTGAAACGCGGACACCACCTTAGGAAGAAATTGCTGATGAGTCCTGAGTTCAGCTCTGTCCTCATGGAAAATTAACTAGGGGCTCTTGTAAGACAACGCCCCCAGCTCCGACACAAGTATTGCTGAAGCCAAGGCCAACAGTGTGATGGTATTCCACATAAAGTACTTTACGTCTACCTCCTGTAACAGTTCAAACCAGTCTAATTGAAGGAACTGCAGTACCAAATTGAAATCCTGAGGTGCTGTAGGAGGCACAAAGGGAGTTTGTAAGTGCAGAATACCTTTCAAGAACGTCTGGACCACAGGACCATATCCAGCAATTTTTTAGCACTTATTCCACATATTTTATTTGGCTGATACAATTTCCTCCTATATGTAATATTATCTTCTTCAGGCAATGTCCTTCCCTGCAAAGTTATTATTATTATTATTATTATTAATAATAATAATAATAATAATAATAACAATAATAAACTAAATTTATAAGGCGCCACAAGTGGTCCGTAGCACCATATCTAGGGCATACGTACAATAAGAAAGTCATACAAGAAGTATCAGTAAAACAATACAATACAGAAAAAGGTGCAGTAATACAGTAATACCAAATAACAAATACCACTACAACTCTCAACACAGATACAGAGTTAGACTAGTGAGCAAGAGTAAGAGTGAGAACAGGAGGGAGGAGGAACCTGCTCATAAGATCATAAGAGCGTACAATCTATAGGGAACGGGAGAGGGAGCGGGGGACAAATGGATGACACAAGGAGTTAGTGTAAGGGGAACTGAGGGCAGGATACGATAGTGTGACACGTGGCAGAGGCAGGAGGATGAGGAAGGCTAATAGCTGACATGGTTAATTGAATGATGGATATGTTTTTATGAACAGGTGTGTTTTCAGCACCTTTTTTTAAGCAATGCAGGCTGGGGGATAGTCTGATAGCTGGGGGATAGTCTGATAGACCAAGATCGTTGTAATGGTGGGGAGCAGCATGGGAGAAATCTTGGATACAGGAGTGAAATGTGGATACCGGAGGGGAGGAGGAGAAGCGAAAGCCATTTACAGACTGGAGAGGGTGGTAGGGAATATATATGGAAAAGAGGTTAGAGATGTAGAGAGAAGTGGAGTTGGAGATGAGCTTGTTACTGAGGGTGAGGAGTTTGAAGAGGGTTCTGTAGGAGAAGGGGAGCCAGTGTAGGGCTTGGCAGAGGCAGGGGTGGGCAGATATGGAGCAGTGGGAAAGTAAGATAAGTCTAGCTACAGTGTTGAGTGCAGATTGGTGGGAGCGAGATGGAAGAGCAGGAGGCCAGTGAGGAGAAAGTTGCAGTAATGAAGATTAGAGATGATCTTAGAGTGGTTGTATCCTGTGGAGCTAGAAATGACAAAATTAGGCAGGGGATTAAATGTAGGGGGTGAAGGATAGGTAGGAGTCCAGAAAAACACTCCTGCAGCGGAGTTGGGGAACTTAGGAGAAAGTGATGTTATCATCAGTGACAATCCTGCCACTTTCGGGATCACCTGTTTCCATTGCATGCTTCTCTGTCTGATCCAACGCAGCACCGCTTGCTCAGTGCCAATTTCCATGATCTTTCTTAAATACAACTTGAACACCCTTATTGCTTCCCAGAGTATGAATGAGTACCCACACTTAAATGGGAAAGCTATACAGTATAACTGTAAACCATTTAATACTGCCTAGCTGTGCATCAACACCACTGTCCTCTGTTGCCTGTTTGATCTCCATTTTTCTATTCTTTTATTTGTTGTTCTATTCATGCCTACATGAGCTGCATCAGAGCTGCTCCTATGCAGAAGGAATGTGTGCTGCGGTGTGTCACCTCTACCCCTGCTCTTGCAGGTTACAATGATCACAAATTAATAACTTGTCATCCAGATTAATTCCTCATGAATAAATACATTGTGGGCATATGTGTAAGCACACTCTATACAAGACATATGGAGTGTTCTCTTCTAGTTTAGCCATCTCCATCTACTGTAAATAACTGACTGGTCTCTGTCCTCATAATAACACAAGCTAATTTCTCACCAATCAGATTAATGTCAGCTACCAACTATTTTTTTTTATTTTTACTAATTTACATACTGTATACTCTGAGCAGAGCTGGATTAAGAGTCTTTAGGGCCCTAGGCCAGATACTGGTTTGTGGCCCCTCCTCAGTGGTGCTGAGAAAGGGGGGGAGAGGGTACAAATTACCTGGCCCCAGGTCTGATAGAGGGGACAGTAGGAGCCCGCTCCCCTATTAACTGGCAGCAGCAGCTCTTCTCCTCAGCCCAGCACATGCTGCTGTGTGCTAGGCTGCGGTGTGGCCATAGAAGCGCTTAAAATGCTATTTTTTTCAGTATGGTTTTCTAAGGGTGCATGACCACACCTCCTCTGATTAGGCCATGCACTCTGAAAAGTACCTGGGCCCAGCCAGGCTCAATACTGCCCCTCCTCTTCCAATCTGTCCATGACAAAATGCTTTTCCCTTATATTGTATTGTAATGAAAGGTTATATACCATACCTCCCAACATTGGCTGCAGGGGAAGAGGGACATCTGCTCATCAAAGCCGCGCCCGATTTTTGAAAGGGGCGTGGGTTGACAAAAGGGGGCATGGCCTTGTTGCAGTGCCATGATTTTGAGCCATTCCCCCTGTTTTCGTCACTGAGGGGGCATGCCCAGCGCTCCCTGAGCTGCTGGCATGCCCCCTCTACCTCTGTCACCTGTGAATAGACGCTTTGTGCATGCGCACAGCATCTATTCACCACTGCGCTGCTAAGCAGGGAAGTGAGAGACAGAGCCTCCCAACTGCCCCCCCACCACGGGACACTGTGGCCCGCAGGTGGGACAGTGGTACAGTCCCCAGAAAATGGGACTGTCCCCCGAAAATCGGGACTGTTGGGAGGTATGTATATACTATGAGCCCAGCTGCGTTTCTAGAGAGGAGGGGACCCATGTGCAGACTCCGTGTGTGGGCCCCCTACTCTCCTGTAGCCATCACCGCTGCTGTTAGTGCTCTCAGCGCTGTGACTCTGGCACAGTGCCACAGTCTACAGCGCATGCGCAGCCTCCGGAAAATGGGTACCACGCCATTTTTTCAGAGTCCTGCGCATGCGCTGTAGACTCTGGCACTGTGCCAGAGTCTTTAGAGCTCAGTGCGCTAGCAGCGGCGGTAATGGCTATGGGAGAGGAGGGGGCCCACACACAGTCACCGATGGATGCCAGAAATGTAAGTATAGAAGAAATGGGTGCAGTGTGTATGGTGTGGGACCCCTCTGGCCCAGGAAACCTTGTGCACCGCGCACACACTGCACCCATTATAGATACGCCAGTGTATGAACTTTTATCTTCTTCTGGATATAGCAATACTGCTGGCTAAGCGGTGCACCCAGGCCTGAGAGAGAAAGAGGAACTAAGGACAGCCTATAACTTATGACACCCATTTCGCCACCACTCGGATTCAGATTAGTCAAATAAGAGAAAGACAAATGGCTCAGTGGATGGAGGAATATAGCTGAAGTTTCTATACAAAATGTGAATTTAACAAGCTGATTTGTTGCTTTATAATACTGCATGTTGTAAATAAGTACTGTAGTTATAAACAGAGTATTAATACCAGCTTTGCAGTTGTGACTGCAGCACAACTCTAGAACCCTGTTGAAAAACACATGTGCACATAGCCATTACACACTTGGATCTACATGCCTTATATAAAGAGCCATACATTACATTAATCTGTTAATCAATTAATGCGCTTTTTGAGCATCAAAATAAAAAACCTACACAGGAATATAATTAACAATGTGTACGTTTAAAGAAAGTGCAGTCTATAATGAAACTTAAGAAAAATATCTATTAAATACATATAGGCAGGGTCAAACAGGCACACCCATATACTTTATACAGTCAGGTTCGCACATTCATACATACAGATGTAGCCACACTCATCTTACCCGCGGCACGAATGCACAGGCACATAACTTGGTACACTGCGTGCACACTAGTCGTGCCTGGTTTGATGCAGATAAGATGCTCGTAGGCAGGGTTACACAGACACACACACACACACACACACACACACACACACACACACACACATACATACATACTGTACATACAGGTATGCAGTGTCACACATAGGCACAACCAAACAGACAGTAATAGCCCTAGCATAAATTTCCCGGGTTATTACACGTGTACGCAGGATTTTGCTTAGTCTGAAAGGGTCCAGAATGAATATCCCGCGCCGAGCGTCCCAGGCATTTCATCCCAGGTCGTGACCTGGTTTGAAGCCGGAATCGACCCAGGATGTGGCGCAGTGTGAACGGTAAGCCAGGTCAAGGCGATCCGGCACCAGTTGTCTACATGGGAGGAGGCAGCACTTTGAGATGATCATTTCTAAGCGCCTCCTCCTGTAGCATCTGCAGTGACTTCACCGACCCAACAATATGCCGGGTCGGACCACAAGTCTGAAAGGTGTCTCAAGCCAGGTCACACCCAGGAAGCACCCATGTACAAATTCCTGTGTGCGATCCAGCTCTGCGAATCTGAAAGGGGTAGTAGAGCTACCACTCACCTCAATGTGTAGCCTCCTGCAGCAGCTCCATCCTCTTACATGGCCATGAAGATGTTGAACATGCCATTGTAGCTATGACCCCTGCTCAAATCAGAGGAGCATGTGCTGGATTCCACCAATCCAGGGCTCAGCACATGTTCTTCTGACTCTGTTGTCTCAGTAATCATCATATAGAGCTGTAGCAATAAGGGTTAAGCCACTGCTGCTCTGTATCCCCTCCACCAACCCCCCCCCCCCTCCCCAAATGGTTAGTGGCAGGCAGGCCCCCAAGGGTCCAGTGGGCCCTATGTTCCTGTCTGTACCACCTTCTTGGTAATCTGGCTCTGAGCAATCAGGTGAGCTGTCCATATTCTCTCTAGTGCACTCCTCCACTTTGTCACTCCAAGGTTTCAGCCCTGACTCTTTGACTGACATTTTTTACAATCTGGGGAATTCCCTTCCCCCTCATGTCCTCGTAAATAGCTGACAAATCCTTATTTGTATACTCACCCAGGCACATTGGGTTGCAGAGCTCACTACTACAGACCTCACCAAAGCTTGTGTGGGTGATTCTCCACCTTCAGGGAACAGCAATGCCAGAAGCCATTCCTGACCTACAGCGCATTTCTGACTTGGGGGACATTTACTAAGCAGTGATAAGAGCGGAGAAGTGAGCCAGTGGAGAAGTTGCCCATGGCAACCAATCAGCACTGAAGTAACATCTACAATTTGCATACTATAAAATGAGAAAGAGCTGCTGATTTGTTGATGGGGCAACTTCTCCACTGGCTCACTTCTCCGCTCTTATCACTGCTTAGTAAATCTCCCCCAAAGTTCTTGAATCACCACTCTTGAAATCTCTGTCCCAATCTGCTTCAGAAGCCATAGTCATCCTCTGAACCCAATGCTCACAGGTATGTATGTATGTATGTATGTATGTATGTATGTATGTATGTATGTATGTCTACAGGGTTTGAAACACTCTTCAGATGTTTGGCAGACAGTTGATGTCATTTCTTTTCTATGGTATTTTTTATTCATTTTCATTTATTTATTTATACTCCCAGCCATCAACTGGAGCCACTAGATATTTGCATTATGTATGCTCATCAGAATGTGATTCTGCATCGTATTTTGATCAATAACTTTATACTGGCCAATGAAACTATGGGGCAGATGTATTAACCTGGAGAAGTGATAAAACAGTGATAAAGCAGTGATAAGTGCAAGGTGATAATGCACCAGCCAATCAGCTCCAACATGTAAATTGGCAGTTAGGAGCTGAATGGCTGGTGCATTATCACCTTCCACTCATCACTGCTTTATCACTTCTCCAGGCTTAACACACTTGCCTCCATGTTCTGCATTCTATACTTGTCTTCAGAATGGAGTCTACCTGTTATGCCTGTCATCAACATTGAGTTCTATTTGTGTACTAGTCATTGTATACTGGTCATTACGTGGGGCCTGCTTTGTATTGACCATCAGAGTGGATACTATAAAAGCATACTGATCATCAGAATAGTTTGCTGCCTGTATCCATACGTTCTCAAATCATATCTAAGTATGTGGCTTATCTAGTAGTTCTTTTACTATGCAAAGTATAGCACTAAATGATTGCAATCTAAGGACAACTAGAGGAAGGATAAAATTAGCTAGCTCCTCAGCGCTTACCTATATACAATTCATATGCTTCCTATGCCAGGTTTTCTGCAATACTTTAAGGAGCATATTTATTGTACATATATCAGATAATTTAGCATATCTTATTAGGTCAGGATGAAGTTTATGAGGACAATGCTGCAAATATTATACATATAATTATGGTTATTAAGAGCTGTTGTAAAGACATATTTAGCCATTAAAATGTTAATGAGCAAATCATTGTCACAGATTTCCTCTCCACTTTGCAAATAACATCCAACCAGGAAGCACAGTATATACAGAGAATTACAAACATGTGTTAACAGGGAATTAACAAACAGAATTATTTAGACACATTTTTTAAGTTAGAGAACATACTATTTTGTTCTTGAAGGCTATTTAATGATACTCTTTACATCAGATTTCCAGGCTTGCAGCCAGATAGAAATCAAACCATACTCTATATGTCTGTAAACAGTCCCTTGTTCTTTTTAAAGTTGTGAACAAAACTCCTTCTGGTCGCTCACAGACAGCTGGTAAATGAGCTTCAAACAAATGTCATGGTTTCCTGACAATCTCTACAAATTGCTTCAACTAATGTAGATGAATTGTTGCACAATTATGTAAATCATGCAGCAAGTAAACATACTGTAGCTATGCTCTTGTAGTAAAATACATTGTACAGTATGTGCAGGTATTTCATCTGCATAGTGACAAGATAGTTCCATTTTTCAAAAGAGCTAATGTGTTATTATGAGAGCGTGACAAATTTAAGACATATTTACTTAAGGGTGTATGTCTATGGATGCAATCATATTTGTTTTTCCAAATGTGAATTTTATTGCTTTGTACAAATATTTCTGCTTTTAACATGGCAAAATCCATATGGTTTAAGTTAGTCTGTCTATAGTGAGATTACACAGCAGAGGCAATTATAAGTAAGATTATTTAATATGATAAAAGTTTTCCATCTTTCCTTCAAATTAATTTAATGTATTGATTTAACTCCTCCAACTACATATAAAAAGAGAGAGAGGATAGAGAGAGAGAGAGAGAGAGAGAGAGAGAGAAAGAGAGAGAGAGAGAGAGAGAGAGAGAGAGAGAGAGAGAGAAACTAGATACTGCAACTGAGCCTCTGTAGGCAGGTTTGTATACATATTTTAGTGCACTTGCCACCTTTGATACTAGTAGTCATTATCATCATCATCATTATTAATGCATACCTCACAACTGTCCCGATTTTTGCTGGACAGTTCCTTTATTTGGTACTGTCCTGCGGTCCCACCCGGGAGCCGCCATGTCCCTTGGTGGTCGGGCAGTTGGGAGGCTCCTGTCACTCGCTGCTCTGTGGACAGACGCTGTGCGCATACGCACAGCATCTAGTCACAGGAGACAGAGGGACAGGAGGCATGCCATCAGCTCACAGAGTACTGGCCATGCCCCCTCAGCAACAAAAAGGGGAGCGATGGAAGGCAGTCATGGCATACCTGCAAAGCCATGTCCCTTTTGGGCAGGCTTTCCTGCGCAGAGGAGTCCTTGATCTGAGATAAGAAAAGTTGGGAGGTATAATAATGCCCACTTGCCCTTTACTAGGATAAGAAAAAACAGCTGAGAACTGGTGTATCTGTGCTTATGACCAGCTCTGCATATGCCTTCATTGATCCTTGCCCAGGTGTAGCCCAGTTGTACTGCCTATGGCATAAGTATAGATGCATTTGATAAGTTTATGACTCTGCATCACTTACTGTATACTTGATTACACACACATAAAACAGACGTACATTCAACAAAAAGAAGAGAAGTCTATGCACAAATCTGCAAAAGGTACGCAAGAAAACGTATAGCAGCTCAACAGGACAGGAGAGAGCAGAGTAGTCCTGGATATAAAATTACAAAGATACAGAGAAAATATAAATCACTGATAGGGTCTAATTCATGTGTAGAAGATGTATCTGGTGCTGAACCGGAGACTGTGATCACACTGATACCACTACACCATACTAGGACAGTACACACAGCCTGATAACACTACACCACATTAGGACAGTACACACAGCCTGATACCACTACACCACACTAGGACAGTACACACAGCCTGATACCACTACACCACACTAGGACAGTACACAGAGCCTGATACCACTACACCACACTAGGACAGTACACACAGCCAGATACCGCTATACCACACTAGGACAGTACACACAGCCTGATACCACTAGACCACACTAAGACAGTACACACAGCCTGATACCACTACACCACCCAAGGACAGTACTACAGCTTGATACCACTACACCACCCTAGGACAGTACACACAGCCAGATACCACTACACCACACTAGGATAGTACACACAGCCTGATACCACTACACCACCCTAGGATAGTACACACAGCCTGATACCACTACACCACACTAGGACAGTACACACAGCCTGATACCACTACACCACACTAGGACAGAACACACAGCCTGATACCACTACATCACACTAGGACAGTACACAAAGCCTGATACCACTACACCACACTAGGACAGTACACACAGCCTGATACCACTACACCACACTAGGACAGTACATACAGCCTGTTATCTTCATCAAGACCATACTTACTACTGCAATACATGCTGAACAAATGACACAAGCTTCAGCATTGGTCCGTTTAATCCCTTGTGGTGCCATATAAATAAAGGATAATATTATTATTATTATTATCCTTTATTTATATGGCACCACAAGGGATCCACTGCACCCGATTACAGAGTACTGTACATAAACAAATAATCAAACAGTAAAAAAGTGACTTAAGGGGGGTACACACTGATAGATATATCTGCAGATCAATTGATCTGCAGATATATCTATGGACGGATCGGGCAGTGTGCTGTGCATACACACTGCCCGATCCGTCGGGGACTGACGTCATGAACTGAGCGGGCGTGTACACATGCCCGCCCAGTTCAGCTGTCAATCACCGCCGGCCGCTGCAGCATGTGTACAGGTAGCTGGCTGGTTGCCTGTACATACACAGCAATGCACCAATATATCGGTAGGAGTTCACAGACATATCGCCAGTACACACTGGCCGACGGACCCGCAATATATCGGCCAGTGTGTACCCACCTTTACAGTTGAAGACAATATAGGACAAGTACAGGGTAAATGAACATAGCTGCATCAGCAGATGACACTGACATAAGTATCAAGGTGGCAGAAAATCGCAGGATTTAGTGCCATCGAAGATGGTCTAAGTAAGAGAAGGATAAGTAAATGAGGGAAAAGAGTCCTATATTTCTAGCCATTTATCTAGCATAGAATGGCTTTGGATATGACTGAAGAATTTGGATTTAATCAACAGCAATATACTAATAATAAAAATTATGATAATTATTATTTTATATTTTATTGTTTTAAACCAACACGCTATTGAGGTCCCTTAATGATATGCTGATATTTTATGCCATCTGTATCTAAAATCTCTGTCATATAAATGTAATTTGATTTGGGTTTGCTAATTAAAATATTAACTTTTCTATTTTAAGCTCCAATTCTTCTGTGACATGAATATTGTTTTAATGGTGCTGTAAGACTGTCAACATGTGCAGAAAAACTGCCAATGATGTGTTTTTTACTTCATGACAGTTTCTAAAAAATAAAAAGGACTATAGACTATTGTACAGCAAACAAGCACATGAAAGGAAAGAATGCCAATATGGTCTCTAGAGGAAGAGAGACATATTATAAAGGAAAATAGACATCTTATTGGGGGTAATTCCAAGTTGATCGCAGCAGGATTTTTGAAAGCAATTGGGCAAAACCATGTGCACTGCAGGGGAGGCAGATATAACATGTGCAGAAAGAGTTAGATTTGGGTGGGTTATTTTATTTCTGTGCAGGGTAAATACTGGCTGCTTTATTTTTACACTGCAAATTAGATTGCAGATTGAACACACCACACCCAAATCTAACTCTCTCTGCACATGTTATATCTGCCTCCCCTGCAGTGCACATGGTTTTGCCCAATTGCTAACAAAAATCCTGCTGCGATCAACTTGGAATTACCCCCATTGTTAATAGTATAAAATTATTTAAGAATTGTAGTCATAGGGAAGTATCACATCATTGGGATCAAAAGCCCACAAGAAGACCTGCCATCTTGTTGACTACTTTAAGATGGGCAGTACGGATGGTGTAATGGTTAGCATTACTCCCTCACAGCACTGAGGTCATGGGTTCGATTCCCTCCATGGCTCCAGGGGTGTAGCGAGGGTGGCTCCAATGGAGCGCGAGCTCCGGGCGGCGAAAAAGTTAGAGGGCGCACTGCTGCCCACACCCTTCCCACGGGCCACTGTACTGGCAGCCGCAGAGCAGGAGAAGCAGGGAGCACACACTGACTCGGAGACTAGGTAGGGTACAGGGCAGGCCAGAGGCGACAGCAGGAGACAATGACAGCCGGCACATGCCGAAAGCTCTGCCCACCCTCTTTATATGTCTCACTGTCTGCTTGTAGCTGTGCAGCCAGGTTACTTCTGTCCTGCCTAGGCTGCTGTGGCATCTCTCTGCCCCGGCTGCTGCAGCACTTCTCTCTACATTGATGTTGCAGCACCTCAGTCTGCCTCTCAGGAAATTCTGGGACATTATTTTCATTGAAGCAAAGTGGGATTATCAGGTCTGGGATATCAGTTCTAGGGATAAGGCATTGGGGTCTATGAAATAGTGTCTATGTGGGGCGGCAATTTTGATGCAGTATTTTCATTGAGAGTTTAGGGGGGGTTTGGGTCTGGGGGGGGTCACATTAGGGGCATTATTTTAATTGAGACATTGGGAGATTATCAGATTACCATGAGTTCCACAAGGTCTACAACCACCCTTGTCACCAATTTAGGATTTTTAAATATTGTTTCTTTTCAAATGTAACATGCCACCACATGTTGGCTAGGCCCCTAATTCAGTATTCAGTATAGGGGAGGGGGGCACCAAAACATGCCCTTGCTCCGAGCACCATGGCGCCTAGCTACACCTCTGCATGGCTCTAACTGTGCGGAGATTGTATATTCTCCCCGTACTTGAGTGGGTTTCCTCCAGGTACTCTGGTTTCCTCCCACAATCCAAAAATATACTGGTAGGTTAATTGGATCCCAACAAAATTAACCACAGCGTGAATGTGTGTGTATGTACTTGTGGTAGGGAATATAGATTGTAAGCTCCACTGGGGCAGGGACTGATGTGAATGGCCAAATATTCTCTGTAAAGCACTGAGGAATATGTGTGCGCTATATAAATAACTGGTAATAAATAAATAAATAAATAAATAAATAAGATGTCTGAGTTGTATCTGTGCTCATACATACTCTGTTTGTAGTCCCTCCAGTGCAGTGATAGTAAGAAACAAGTGATGTCTGATTAATATCATTGGTGGTTAGGGATACAGAATCAACAGGTTCCATAATAAATTCTATGGGGCAGTGAGAAGCTGCTGAAGGTCCTGCTGTGCTCTTCTAGACATGTGCAGGGCCAGAGCATGAGTAGTGTACCCCATTTGCCCCTGTGCATAGTCAGAGGAGCAGAGTAGCATACGGACTAGTGTTGCTGGTCCTCTCTTATTTCTATTGAAAGAGGAATGTGCTACTGTGCAGATTCCAGTCATTCTGTTCTCAAGGGAGACTACATGTCCTATCCCAAAACAGCCACTGAGATCTGTACTGAGCATGTGTGGGGGCCATCTTGTCTTTACTGTGTAAAGTGACATGGTGGGAGACAGAAGTCTCCTACTTACATAGAAACATAGAAACATAGAATTTGTCGGCAGATAAGAACCACTTGGCCCATCTAGTCTGCCCCTTTTTTTTTTTTTATATATTATTTTTTTTTATCACTAACCTTATTTGATCCTTATTTCTTCCTATGAGAAACCTTATTACTATCTATTGTAATGCTGTTCCAGAATTGTACACTGCTACCCATTTGCAGTATACATTCACCGTCTGGTGAGCTGTATGAAACCCCACTCCACTCTAGCTCCACTCCAACACCAGTGTACATGTAACAGTGAGTACAGCTGTACCCGCTATCTATTAATAAAACAACTCCACTGGTTAAGTAACTGTTCATAGTTTGATTCATCCACTGGTGTGTGCCTATATAATTCTGCAATATATAAACCAGTGTACACATAATTTCCAACAACTTCTGTACCCATAGTAGCCACATAGGCTGCTCAGGAAGAATTTCCGCAACTGTTCAATAGCACCGCGGGTACTATCACACAGCATAGCATGGCATCATTATCCTACAAATGTGTTCTTCTGTTTATCTATCTGCCAGTTCATTGAAAAATACTAGAGATGAGTGGGTTCGGTTCGTTGAGATCCGAACCCCCCAAACTTCACCTATTTTACACGGTTCCGAGGCAGCCTCGGATCTTCCCCCCTTGCTCGGTTAACCTGAACGCGGCCAAACGTTATCATCACACTGTCGGATTCTCGCGAGATTCGTATTCTATATAAAGAGCCGTGCGTCGCCGCCTTTTTCACTCGTGCATTGGAGATTGAACGGAGAGGACGTGGCTGCGTTCTCTCCCTGTGCTCAGTGTGCTGCAAATATCTGTGCTCAGTGTGCTGCAAACATCTGTGCTCAGTGTGCTGAAAATATCTACGTTCTCTGCCTGAAAACGCTCCATATCTGTGCTCAGTGTGCTGCAAATATCTGTGCTCAGTGTGCTGCATTGTGGGGACCACCAGTATATAATTATAGTAGTACAGTACAGTAGGCCATTGCTGTATTTTGCAGCTCCGTGTCAAGTATACTATCTCTGTGCTGCATTATTGTGAGCAGTATATAGTAGGACAGTGCAGCATTTTGGTGACCAGCAGTATACATATAGTACAGTACAGTAGGCCATTGCTGTATCTTGCAGCTCTGTGTCAAGTATACTATCTCTGTGCTGCATTATTGTGAGCAGTATATAGTAGGACAGTGCAGCATTTTGGTGACCAGCAGTATACATATAGTACAGTACAGTAGGCCATTGCTATTGATATATTACTGGCATATAATTCCACAAATTAAAAAATGGAGAACAAAAATATGGAGGGTAAAATAGGGAAAGATCAAGATCCACTTCCACCTCGTGCTGAAGCTGCTACCACTAGTCATGGCCGAGACGATGAAATGCCATCAACGTCGTCTGCCAAGGCCGATGCCCAATGTCATAGTAGAGAGCATGTAAAATCCAAAAAACAAAAGTTCAGTAAAATGACCCAAAAATCTAAATTAAAAGCGTCTGAGGAGCAGCGTAAACTTGCCAATATGCCATTTACGACACGGAGTGGCAAGGAACGGCTGAGGCCTTGGCCTATGTTCATGGCTAGTGGTTCAGCTTCACATGAGGATGGAAGCACTCATCCTCCCGCTAGAAAAATGAAAAGAGTTATGCTGGCAAAAGCAAAGCAAAGAACTGTGCGTTCTAAATCACAAATCCCCAAGGAGAGTCCAATTGTGTCGGTTGCGATGCCTGACCTTCCCAACACTGGAAGGGAAGAGGTGGCTCCTTCCATCATTTGCATGCCCCCTGCAAGTGCCGGAAGGAGCACCCACAGTCCAGTTCCTGATATTCAAATTGAAGATGTAACTGTTGAAGTACACCAGGATGAGGATATGGGTGTTGCTGGCGCTGAGGAGGAAATTGACGAGGATTCTGATGGTGAGGTGGTTTGTTTAAGTCAGGCACCCGGGGAGACACCTATTGTCTGTGGGATGAATAAGGCCATTGACATGCCTGGTCAAAACACAAAAAAATCACCTCTTCGGTGTGGAATTATTTCAACAGAAATGCGGACAACAGGTGTCAAGCCGTGTGTTGCCTTTGTCAAGCTGTAATAAGTAGGGGTAAGGACGTTAACCACCTAGGAACATCCTCCCTTATACGTCACCTGGAGCGCATTCATCAGAAGTCATTGACAAGTTCAAAAACTTTGGGTGACAGCGGAAGCAGTCCACTGACAACTAAATCACGTCCTCTTGTACCCAAGCTCCTGCAAACCACACCACCAACTCCCTTAGTGTCAATTTCCTCCTTAGACAGGAATGCCAATAGTCCTGCAGGCCATGTCACTGGCACGTCTGACGAGTCCTCTCCTAACTGGCATTCCTCCGATGGATCCTTGAGTGTAACGCCTACTGCTGCTGGCGCTGCTGTTGTTGATGCTGGGAGTCGATTGTCATCCCAGAGGGGAAGTTGGAAGACCACTTGTACTACTTCCAGTAAGCAATTGACTGTCCAACAGTCCTTTGCAAGGAAAATGAAATATCACAGCAGTCATCCTGTTGCAAAGCAGATAACTCAGGCCTTGGCAGCTGTGTTGGTGTTAGACGTGCGTCCGGTATCCGGCGTTAGTTCACAGGCAATTAGAGAATTTCTTGAAGTAGTGTGTCCCTGGTACCAAATACCATCTAGGTTCCACTTCTCTAGGCAGGCGATACCGAGAATGTACACAGTCGTCAGAAAAAGACTCACCAGTGCCTAAAAAAAATGCAGTTGTACCCAATGTCCACTTAACCACAGACATGTGGACAAGTGGAGCAGGGCAGACTGAGGACTATATGACTGTGACAGCCCACTGGATAGATGTATTGCCTCCCGCAGCAAGAACAGCAGCGGCAGCACCAGTAACAGCATCTCGCAAATGCCAACTCTTTCCTAGGCAAGCTACGCTTTGTATCACTGCTTTCCATAAGAGGCACACAGCTGACAACCTCTTACGGAAATGGAGGAACGTCATCGCAGAATGGCTTACCCAAATTGGACTCTCCTGGGGATTTGTGACATCGGACAACATCACCAATATTGTGCGTGCATTACATGTGGGCAAATTCCAGCACGTCCCATGTTTTGCACATACATTGAATTTGGTGGTGCAGAATTATTTAAAAAACGACATGGGCGTGCAAGAGATGCTGTCGGTGGCCCGAAGAATTGCTGGCCACTTTCGGCATTCAGCCACCGCGTGCTGAAGACTGGAGCACCAGCAAACACTCCTGAACCTGCCCCGCCATCATCTGAAGCAAGAGGTGGTAACGAGGTGGAATTCAACCCTCTATATGCTTCAGAGGATGGAGGAGCAGCAAAAGGCCATTCAAGCCTATACATCTGCCTACAATATAGGCAAAGGAGGGGGAATGCACCTGACTCAAGCGCAGTGGAGAATGATTTCAACATTGTGCAAGGTTCTGCAACCCTTTGAACTTGCCACATGTGAAGTCAGTTCAGACACTGCCAGCCTGAGTCAGGTCATTCCCATCATCAGGCTTTTGCAGAAGCAGCTGGAGAGATTGAAGGAGGAGCTAAAATGGAGCGATTCCGCTAGGCGTGTGGGACCTGTGGATGGAGCCCTTAATTCGCTTAACCAGGATTCACGGGTGGTCAATCTGTTGAAATCAGAGCACTACATTTTGGCCACCGTGCTCGATCCTAGGTTTAAAGCCTACGTTGTATCTCTCTTTCCAGCAGACACAAGTCTGCAGATGTTCAAAGACATGCTGGTGAGAAAATTGTCAAGTCAGGCGGAACGTGACCCGTCAACAGCTCCTCCTTCACATTCTCCCTCAACTGGGGCTGCGAGGAAAAGGCTAAGAATTCCGAGCCCACCCACTGGCGGTGATGCAGGGCAGCCTGGAGCGAGTGCTGACATCTGGTCCGGACTGAAGGACCTGCCAACGATTATTGACATGTTGTCTACTGTCACTGCATATGATTCTGTCACCATTGAAAGAATGGTGGAGGATTATATGAGTGACAGCATCCAAGTAGGCATGTCAGACAGTCCGTACATATACTGGCAGGAAAAAGAGGCAATTTGGAGGCCCTTGCACAAACTGGCTTTATTTTACCTAAGTTGTTCCCCCTCCACTGTGTACTCTGAAACAGTGCTTAGTGCAGCCGGTCACCTTGTCAGCGATCAGCATATGAGGTTAATTCCACAAAATGTGGAGAAGATGATGTTCATCAAAATGAATTATAATCAATTCCTCCATGGAGACATTCACCAGCAATTGCCTCCAGAAAGTACATAGGGACCTGAGATGGTGGATTCCAGTGGGGAACGAATTAATACTCTGTGAGGAGGGTGATGTACACAGTGAATAGGGGGGATAAATCGGATGATGAGGAGAAGGTGGACATCTTGCCTCTGTAGAGCCAGTTTGTGCAAGGAGAGATTGATTGCTTCTTTTTTGGTGGGTGCCCAAACCAACCAGTCATTTCAGCCACAGTCGTGTGGCAGACCCTGTGGCTGAAATGATGGGTTTGTTAAAGTGTGCATGATCTGTTTATACAACATAAGGGTGGGTGGGAGGGCCCAAGGACAATTCCATCTTGCACCTCTCTGCATCATGTGATGTTTGGGGCTAATTTTTTTAAGTGCCATCCTGTCTGACACTGCAGTGCCACTCCTAGATGGGCCAGGTGTTTGTGCCGCCCACTTGGGTCGCTTAGCTTAGTCATCCAGCGACCTCGGTGCAAATTTTAGGACTAAAAATAATATTGTGAGGTGTTCAGAATAGACTGGAAATTATGGTTATTGAGGTTAATAATACTATGGGATCAAAATTACCCCCAAATTCTATGATTTAAGCTGTTTTTGAGTTTTTTTTTAAAAAGACACCCGAATCCAAAACACACCCGAATCTGACAAAAAAATTTCAGGGAGGTTTTGCCAAAACGTGTCCGAATCCAAAACACGGCCACGGAACCGAATTCAAAACCAAAACACAAAACCCGAAAAATTTCCGGTGCACATCTCTAAAAAATACCCAACTATGGTTAAGCCCTAATAAGTTGATTTTTCATGTTCCCTTAGTAAATGTCTCTTGCAGATGAAATAAGATATGAATTGTGCAGAGAAATAGCTGTATACGATCTAAGTTGCAGTGAGCCATACTAAGAAAAAAAGATTATTCAGAATATTTGTAAAAATTGGAGCTAAAAACATTTTTAACCTAAAGTGCAATTAAAAATGTATATACAAACATAGGCACTAAGAAGATGCATCAGAATGTATAAGATGCTGCAATCACAAGCCACTGACACATATAGAAGAAAGAATATTAACACATAAAGAGGTAAACATTTAAACAATAGGAACAAGTGACCATGACAACTTGCAAGTAACATCTTACAATAATATAGTCATGTACTGTATATTTATCATTAAAGGTCTTAGAGTCAGACAATGCAAAGATTAAAGAAAATAAAAAAAAGAAGAAAAAGGCAAAAGGAAGTAAACAAAAACTACTAAGGAATAAAGATGACAGAATTAAGAGGGAAAAGAGGAAGGCATCTACAAATAATTAGAAGCAGAGGCAGGTATGAACAAGAGAGACAATAAATGAATTATGGGGTTGATGCTAATAAATCTTTTATTAGGCCAAAGCGTCAGCATTTTATTAAACTTTCACCATGGCAGGACAAAGTACATTAAGTCAATGCAATAAAAATACAGGCAATCACCTACATTCCGTTAGCTCGTCCGCATACTGTTGTTTGTGAAGGAGATGGTCATTTTTTTTTTTGGCAGTGGCACATTTTGCATATTTATCATCAGCACCATCCAATGTTTCAGTGTTACATGATTCAAATCCACATTACATTAAACCTCTCACACAAATCAGTATTGCACATGCTGTAAGTGTTAAGCATATATCATTAAGCTTTAAATTAATAATCAGCAGCACAGTTCTAAATACATGACAGTATAAATCCCGGCTCTGGCAGAAGCCAGTATGACAAATATCTAGCATTTAGGCTATAAGGTACTATCACATCTAATGGGTAATCCAGTCATTCTCACATTGAAGAAACTTGTTACATCTGCTCTCACTTCTCCACAGTGACCAGTGATTCTTTTTTCACAAGTATAAACATGAATTGTGCTATACTGTATACAAGTTATTGTGATTAAACCAGTCCAGCCCCAGGGTAGAAGCACAAGCACATGATAACATAAAGAGGAACTCTATGCTATCTATTGTATTAGAAAACATATTTAATATAGTAGTTGGAGATTTCCAATTCCCAAATAACTGAATTAAAAAAAAATATCCCTCATTATATATGATAACTAGGACAGGCAATTTGCAACTCTTCAGCTGTAATTGAGTAAAATATTCAGTGTGCTATACCAGGATTCGGGTAATGGTAATGATGTAGCAGGGAGACAGTTGGGATTTAGTTCTTTGTTTACAAATAAATAGATGACTGCTAGCCTATAAAACTCCTGCTGTCAGGTCAGCTTTGGGATTCAAACCCTGTATTTTTGTATTATGTTCTGTTGAAAGACACCTAGAAATTGTTACTATGTTGAAAACCCAATTACAACAAACTTCTAAAAGGAAAAAAAAAATGTTTACCGAGTGCAGCAGAGGGAGCCTGGAAATGTCTTACAGAATGATTTAAACCCGAGAGCTTTTAAAACAGTGGTCACAGGGGGCAGTGCAAATAGACGGTAGCACATGGAGCTTTCTGGGATTGCTTTTCATTGAAAAACAACACAAACAAGTATATTTATTTGTTGCTGCATATTGTAAAAAGTTAAAACTCATTTTAATGTACAACCCATGGTTTTTCAATCAAGCACCCTACAATGACGTTAACAACACCTCAAAGGCTACCTCTAATATAAAAGCAATATATAAGCACATGGAAGTAAAAAGGAACTATGGGATCCATGTGTCTGTGGTGGCAATGGGATGGTGGTAACTACTGTATCATTATGGGGTCTATCCATGAAGCAGTGAAAAGTATGGAGAAGTGAGCCCTTGTAGAAGTTGCCCATGGCAACCAATCAGCTTCTCTGTATAATTTTATAATATGCAAATTATAAATGTTACTTCAATGCTGATTGGTGGCCATGGGCAACATCTCCACTGGCTCACTTCTCCACTCTTTTCACTGCTTCATGAATAGACCCCTTTGTATAATCGCAGCGATTTATAATGAGTACTGCAGCAATTTTTCATACCCTGGTGAAAACCCCTTGCCAATGAATAGGAGTACTGATATGCACAGGTACAGTTATTTTACTTAGGGAAGGTCTGACAGTAACACATGTGCCGAATTATTTAGCCCGGCAGAGATCCCCCTTTCAGTGGTAAAAACATAAATGTTTTGGAAGACTTTTGGCTTATCACTACTGATTAAGTATACCACTCACTTACCAATGATAACTGCATACAATTATAGAGATATACTCAAAGAATTAATCAGATAAAATCAAAGCGCTGGTAATTTTACACATATTCATGAAACACATTATTTAAAATATAAACAAAAATAAGAAATACACATGTATTAAACAATGAATAGTCTCTATTTGGGACCAGGGGTGGAAATCATTTTATCCAGACAGTCACGCTGGTTATAAGTGTATTCAATTAGCCACTTGATAGTTGATAGTCTTTAGGGCTTTAGTGAATTGTTTGTATCCAGGCCCATATATTAATCCGACAGTTCCGATTTTATTGATCCAGCTAGATGTACTGTATATTACCAGTTCCTGTGTTCCAATAGAAGGAGTCCAATCTAAAGACTCGTATGGCAACGTAAAGGCTTTGGACCTAAAAGGTGGATTTTCCAGATTCAGTCACCCACGTCAGGACAGTATCCAGGAATTCAACACCAGCTCCACATTGCACGCTGTGAACCAGGACTCCACTGAAAATAGGCTGCCGTTGCCATACAAGTCTTTAGATTGGACTCCTTCTATTGGAACACAGGAACTGGTAATATATATCTAGCTGGATCAATAAAATCTGAACTGTCCGATTGATATATGGGTCTGGAAAGAAACAATTCACTAAAGCCCTAAAGACTATCGAGTGGCTAATTGAATACGCTTATAACCAGTGTGACTGGATAAAATTATTTCCACCCCTGGTCCCAAATAGAGACTATTCATTGTTTAACACATGTGTATTTCTTATTTTTTTTATATTTTAATAAATGTGTTTTATGAATATGTGTAAAATTACCAGTGCTGTAGTTTTATCTGTTTAATTCTTTGAGTATATCTAGAGGGACTGACTCTCCCTCACCTTTGCAAGGCTGCTAAGAGAAAACACCAGTTATAGCGCCCAAAATTCATATACTGTATCTTGTGTATATAATAATTAGAGATGAGCGGGTTCGGTTTTACTCGGTTTTACTCGGATTTACTCGGTTCTCAAAACGGCATCTTATTGGCTCACGGATGTCACGTGTTTTGGATAGCCAATAGGAAAAATCCGGATAAAACCGAACTTGCGTTAATTCTGGCGTTAAATCCGAACCCGCTCATCTCTAGTATATATACCTGTTCATTCCACAATTATACAGATGTTTGATACAGTAGTGAAAAGTACGTCCTTCACAGTTCTTCGAAAAGTTCACACGAAGACGATACTTATCACCAATAAAAAATTGACAACTATTGCCTGGGCCTTATTAAATTAAATCCTCCTTGAAAGACGTGGAGACTCTATTTTAGTAACATTTTGAATGCTGTTATAATCATTGGACAGTTGCTTTGTAGTTATGGGCAAGGAACATACACAACTCTTGGAAGATGAGACTATGGGCCTAATTCAGACCTGATCGCAGCAGCAAATATGTTAGCAAATGGGCAAAACCATGTGCACTGCAGGGGGGCAGATATAACACGTGCAGAGAGAGTAAGATCTGGGTGGGTTGTATTATTTCTGTGCAGGGTAAATACTGTTTTATTTTTACACTGCAATTAATATTTCAGTTTGAACACACCCCAACCAAATCTAACTCTGTCTGCACATGTTATATCTGCCCCCCCCCCCCCCATCCCGCAGTGCACATGATTTTGCCTATTTGCTAACAAATTTGCTGCTGCGATCAACTCTGAATTAGGCCCTATAACCTCAACAATTGTCTTGCTGTTGTGTGCTGGAAAGTACATGTAAAACTGCTGTTTAGTTTATGTACCATTAAGAAACCATGTTTCTTTGAAAACAGTTTGCTCACACATAACTATCAGCTCTAAGTGATGTTGTTGGTGTTTCTGACTTCCTCTCTTTAACTGCTTCCTGCTATATAAATGTATGATCAACAAGCACTTATCTCTGCAGTATGAAAAGGAAGTTTTGTACATGGATGTGAGAAAGATTATTCCATAAGTATAGGAGAAGGTCCTTCATATAGGTAATGAGATAGCAGACACTTAAATGTGTCTATATTTATGCAGTGGTGGATCAGGGGTCGGTCAGAAAAGGAGTGTGACCTTGTGGGAAGTCCCCGCTGATGTCACACTTTATTCCTTCTGAAGAAACGGCCTAATGTATGGGGCCAAGAAACGCGTCAAGGGCTCTCCTTTCGGGTGTCTTGGGACCCGCCGGCACAGCTACACTTTCCCCCCATTGTGTATCACATCAGCGGCCATCCATTCACGGTATTGCAGGATCACAATCTTTATCTGCAGAAGCTGCAGCCATGAGCCACTGATATCTGTTGAGCCTTTAACCTGTGAATACACCTCTAGCATGCATGGGACTCAACTTTGCTGTTCTAGTGATGAGCGAGGTTCGGTTTTACTCGGTTTTACTCGGTTTTACTCGGTTCTCAAAACGGCATCTTATTGGCTATCCAAAACACGTGACATCCGTGAGCCAATAAGATGCCGTTTTGAGAACCGAGTAAAACCGAGTAAAACCGAGTAAAACCGAATCCGCTCATCACTAGTTTGAACAGCACAAAATTTGGAGAAACATGCTTTTCCCTTACTCATTACGATTTTGACGGTGGCCAGAAAATGTATTTGACCCACTGGACCCAAAAAATCGGCCCCTCAATTGTGTGCAGTAAAACAAAAACTTCTTCAAATACTGCACTTCGAACGTAAATATGCCAGAATGGAAACGCATTCAGGTGTTCGTAAATTTTACCAAAAATGGTTACCTTTTATTAATACTCTTGACATGTACACGAAAAATCATATCTTGATGTGTTTTGAATATGTACACTTTACACCTGCTATGTTAACGATGCCTTTCTGAACGAATGATTCACCGTACAATTGTGGATTCAACACTGTTTGCTCTTTAATGAATATTAGGTTTGCCAGATTGCCTTCTTCCTTTTCTTCTTTCTCTCTTCTTTCTATCCTTTTCATTCTCTCTCTCCCTTCATTCCCTTATTGTCTGTCTTACGTCTATATATAGATCCTTTTTGTGTATTTTATTTTTCGTGGGTGGTCTTATTGGTATGGGTACAACTTTTGTAATCACCAACCTTGTTACCAGTACATTACATTGTCTCTGGGGCATAATTTGCCCAGACTGGTCTATCTTTTCCTCTCAGATTATTTTGAAGATGAGATAACCACTGTTTGACTGATAAATTTGTTATCCGATGCTGTACACCGAACAAGCCGATAAGTCTACGACACCTTTTTTTTTTTTTCCGTTTTTTGTCTTTGTCTTTGTATTTCTTGAAAACCTTTAATAAAAATTACATTTAAAAAAAAAAAAAAAAACTGTGAATACACACCTTTGAAAAAGGCATTTTACAGCATGAAAAATCCCCTTGTAGGGGGCACTAAGGGACACTTCTCTAACACTGGAGGTGAACTACAGAATTGTGAGCACTCACATTATTTCCCATCCACAGCTATACAGAAGAGGTTTTAAACATTGTTTATTCCATTGGAAACAATATGATACTGTTTCAGTCTATACTATTGGAAAACCGCTATCACATGCTGTGTGACATACTGCCCTAAATCTACATAACCCCCAGGGATCGGATCGGTAAGATTTACTGATGATTTGGATGCCAGCCATCAGTATACCGACAATGGCATCCCGATTGTCAGTATGCCGGCAGCCGGGCGAGCACAAAGAGTCCCCTTGCAGGCTCGCCACGCTGCACTCGCCACAGATTCTATTCCCAATCTATGGGTGTCGTGGACACCACGAGTGGGAATAGCCCCTGTTAGCCGGGATTCCAGCTGTCGGCATTGTCAGCGGTCGGGATCCCAGTGTCGGTATCCTGACTGCCGGGATTCCAATTGCTGGCAACTTAACTACATACCGCAGGAACAGGCCATTTAGTATTACAGCACTCCCAGAGACATTTTATTCATTATCCATTTTATATATTTAATATATTATTATTTCATGTATTTTTCATTTAATTTGAATGTACTCCATGTTGTCTATACCGGTATATGTGTTTACTGTCTAATTATATATAGTAAACATGTATTAAATCATGTATTAACATGTATAAAATCTGTGCAATATTCAGTCCAATCTGCACTCCCACATCCCCCCCCCCCCTTTTTTTTGCTATTCTTTTTTGGCTTTAGCAACCCTAATGGATAAAGGAGCAGCAACTCTCATTGAATACTTACATATGTTTTCAAAGCTCCCGGTTTTCGTCTATTCACTATGGGGGCATGACCTCACAGGAAGACCCCAATTGCATCACTTCAGGGCGTGCCAGAATTCCCAGAGATGCTGAGCTGCCCCCGAGACTAGTGTCTACAATGCCGCCCCTTCTCAGTGACAGGCACTCTGCAGCACCTGTTAGGCGCGGCGGTCTTCGGCCGTGCCCTGACTGAGCAGCGGTCACGGCCGCCGCGCCTCTCTCCTTCCCTGTCCCCCGCATGGCGCCTAGCAACTTTTAAGCACTTTTAAGGTGGGAGATAAGGTATGGTTGTCAACTCGCAACATCAAGCTCCGACAACCTTCGGCTAGATTGGGACCCAAATTTATTGGACCATTCCTTATCGTTAAGAAGGTCACCCCAGTTGCTTTTCGGCTATGCTTGCCGAGATCTCTCAAAATTGGCAATACTTTTCACTGTTCTCTTTTGAAACAGTATTTTTCTTCCAGGAGATTTCCTCGGAGGACTTCCCAGGGTAGATCTCCGGTGGATGTTCAGGGGCAACAAGAGTTCTTGGTGGAGAAGGTTTTAGATTCTAAGCTTTCTCGGGGTCGGCTCTATTTTTTGGTCCACTGGAAAGGTTATGGCCCTGAAGAAAGATCTTGGGTGTTGGATAAAGATTTACATGCTCCCAAGCTGAAGAGGATTTTCTTTCAGGAGTTTCCTCAGAAACCTGGCTCTAGGGGTTCTTTAACCCCTCCTCAAGGGGGGGGGTACTGTTAGGCGCGGCGGTCTTCGGCCGTGCCCTGACTGAGCAGCGGTCACGGCCGCCGCGCCTCTCTCCTTCCCTGTCCCCCGCACGGCGCCTAGCAACGCCAGGACGCCGTGCGCACAATAGCCGCCGGGTCCCTGGCAACGCAGGACGCCGTGTGTGCAGGGCCGCCGGGTGCATAGCAACGGGGACGCCACAGGTGGACCACGTTCCCCGTTGCTAAGAATAGTTAATTAGGTTGCTCGTGCAGCAGGGCAGCTGCACGGCAACTAGTAATTAGGGTCTGGGGGCTGGTCCTGCTGGCCCTCCTGTTATTGGCCAGCAAGGCCTTTTTATGTGAGCCAGCACACTGCAGCCCCGCCGGTGATAGCTTCTTGTATGCTGTTCCTGCCTTGCAGAACTCTGTTCCTGTCAGCCGTGTTTGGTGGATCTTGCTCCCTGCCCTTTGGTACTTTGGAGGTCCGAAGCCGGTCCTGGGAATCCTTCTAGTCCTTGCGAACCAACGTTATGATCCTGATACTCAGGTCAAGGGAGATCTTATACGGTGGGACCTGAGTACCAGGACGTAATGCTGGGAAAGGGAAATGGAATGGGAATAGCCCCTGGCACCCTATCTCCGTTGTCTCACCCGTGCTGTCAGTACACTCTTGCGAGACTATGGTTTCTTGGGCCCATGGCAGCCGCGTTTGAAGGGCGGATTACGTCTGCCCAACTCCGATGCCCCCTCAGGTCTTAATGAGAGACAAAGAGTAAACTGAGACAGGGTGATAACAAGGGGCCCTCTAACTAAACAACAAGGCCAGGGGCTACTGGCAAACCTGAAACTAAAAGTATGTGCGGATTACCGCCAGGGAAAAGAACAACCAAAATATTCCACTTGTCCACTCTCCTACACGGCACCGCCGAGTACCGGAGAGGACTATGGAAGCGGAAACCTCCGCAAATGCACCAGTACAATGAAACAATACTAAATTGGCCTAGGCCGCAACATGCGGCAGGCTGCCACTCACGACACCAAGAGAGAACCTCAATCGACTGCCACAGGTAACTTTGGACCAGAAGAACTCCTTGGGACCAGGTGACTAACTCCAAGATTCAGGAACTCAGAGAACTGGAGGGACCGGACACAGCTAACCAGGAACAGACGTTCACCAAACATGAGCAGCATGCAGGAAGCTATCACCGGCGTCTGTATGAGGCACTGAGGAGGCATTTAACAGGGAACCCTCCAATCAGAGTACAGAGCCTAATTACCACAAATGTCGTGCAGCTGCCTTGCTGCACGACCAGAGAAACATGTGTGAACACTTCAATAATCAACCCTGCAACGGGGAACGCGGTCCGCCTGTGGCGTCCCTGTTGCTAAGGTCCTGGCAGCTCGGCGCGCCCGGCGTCCTAGCGTTGCTAGGGACCCGGCGGCTCAGCGCGCACGGCGTCCTAGTGTTGCTAGGGACCCGGCGGCTCAGCGCGTACGGCGTCCCTAGTTGCTAGGCAAGGAGGAAGCCCCGGACTGCGGCGCCTAACAACCTGTTTGTCATCTGGGGTTTTCGCCCGGTTTCGTGAGTAGCGGCTTCTGCCGCGTGTTGCGGCCTATGCCGCTTAGTGTTTACTTTACTGTGAATTGGTGCATTTGCGGAGGTTTCCGCTTTCACTGTCCTCCCCGGAACTCGGCGGTGCCGTGTAGGGAAGTGGACAGTGGTTTCTTTGTAGTTCTTTTCCTTTGGCGGCGTGCCGCACATACGTTTAGTTTTTAGGTAGTTTATAGCCCCTAGCGTGGTTGTTTCAGTTAGAGGTCCCCTTGTTATTACCCTGTCTCAGTTCACGCCTTGTCTCTCTTTAAGACCTGAGGGGGCATCGGAGTTGGGCAGACCGAATCCGCCCTTCAAACGCGGCTGCCATGGGCCCAAGAAACCATAGTCGTTCAGGCGTGAATTGATAACACGGGTAAGACAACGGAGGTAGGGTGCTATGGGCTATTTCCTTCCCATCTCCCAATCCCAGCATTCCGTCTTGGTGCTCAGGACTCACTACATAAGATCTCCCCTGTCCTGAGCATCAGGATCGTAACAGCACCCAGCTCCTGTCACATCAGAGGTGCCGCCATTTTGGTGTCACCCTTTGGAAAGATGACACCCGGGTATCATCCTGCACCACCTGCACCCACCTTGTGATGCCTGTGATCAATCGATTGCTTTATAACTTCATTAGAGGAATCATAATGTAAAATAGGGTTTGCATGTCTTTAATTGTATTTGCATTTAATAGTATTTCTGCTTATATGCCGGTTTCTGCTTACTGTATGTGTGAGCAGAAACCGGCATATGCTACTTTATCCACTGGGAAGCACTGGAATCCACTCTCCCATTTATTCACTGCGCAAGCAAATTCATTGGCAGCAGCAATACTTGGGCAACAAACCCATGTGGCTACAACTCTGATATTCTATTAACTACTTATCTAAACACTTATATGAAGTGCCCCTTTCTTTAAAACAAATGAGAGTAATACCACAAAATATACCATAGAAAGCGACTGCTGACTTGAATTTTTCCCTGGTTGGTCCACGCTGTTACAGTTTGAAACAATGTTTATATTGTTTATTTTACAGATTGTACAGTAACTAGCAGCACAGCCCAGGCTTCCTATGATTTTTTAACCAAACTGTACACTGTACAAACCCATATTGTTAAGCCTATCGCTGAAATTGAGCCTGTATAATATGCCACACACAACAGTAATTTGATAAATGGATGTTATTGATTACTTTGTGATAGTTATATCAAGTTACTGAAACTTTGATTGACTGACAATACCTGCAAATATTTTCATTGTTCTCTTTCTCAAGAAAATAGTTTTGTTTTGGTTTATCCATATTTTTGTACCCCTCTTATGATTCCTTATATATTCTTTCTAAAATATTTGTCTGTGTTTTGCATGTGTATATACAGTAGTTCATTCATTTTTTTTTTGATAATCGCCTTTTATGAATAAAAAAAATATTTTAATGCATACTAATTAAAAGCTCTATCTTAAAACTGAATACAATGTACGTAGAGTGTTCTTCTCATATCCTTTTTTGGATAGCTCTGTTATTTTTATGTTTCTATAAGTATATATTTTTGAAGTTCAGATTATCTGATAGAGTAACATAAATCAGCTACAGTATATTACCATAAATTCACCAATGAACTCTAGAAATATTGTTGACACAACCCTGGAAGATAGCTAGAGCATTACATGTCCTTATGTCACCTTCACCCAATGCATTAGATTGAAGGCACATTGTGGACCATTATTTGGTTAGATAGTTTGTAAATGAAAGGAAGGTGTTACTTTTTTTGTAACTGTTATTATATTGTCACTGATAATAAGTATAGAGTCAAATTCCCACATCTTTCTTGGGCAAGCAAAATCTCATCCTGAAAGGGGATGATAATGATCTGAAAAAACACAGGAATAAGTCAGTAGTGTACAGTAATTGTGCAACTCACGATGTAGTAGCATTTCTGCATATGTCTTACAAAAATATGTAGACATGGAGTCAATGTAAAATGCAAAAATGAAGCAATTTTTATGTTAATTTAAACTCTGAGTTTTTCTATGTGTGACTCTTGATTACTGATTCTTTGTTTGTGATTACCACCTTGGGTTCTGTCTCTGATTTAATAAAGCAACTACTTGGCTAAATTTTATGGCTATGATTCATTTCATAAGAGACTGACGCATTATACATTGTGTAATATTCATCACTGAAGCTATCTGCCAGCTAGTGTTACCTACCTCCAAGTTGTAGGGACTAGAGCATCTTCTCGCAACTCCTTCACTGGAACTTGCCACTCAGCTACTGTTATCCGCTCCCAGCCTGTAGGGACTACCACACATCCTCTACTACCAACCTTCATGAGAGCCTGCTGCACTGATATTGTTAGCAGCTCCTAGTATTCAAGGACTGCCACTTCTACCTGCTACTTAGCAACCTTTATAGAGGCGCAATGTTTCTTAGTGGATTTCACATCTATCGGTGCAGTTCTGGAAGCCTTTATTTTCTACAGCTACAAAGCATAAATTACCATAATAGAAATATCCATCAGCACTAGTCTAGAAAGTTCTGCTTCCCCCTCACAATTTACTGCATGGCATGCACTAATCACAAAACTTAAGGGAGTTATGTGACCAAACACTGAGTCAGATACACATTCAAGCCACGTGTTCATGTACCTGTAGGTGCAGAAGCCGGCATGATGGAGAAGTAATGGCCAGCTGGACATTCAGGCAACCAAGCTTGATTTTTTTGCATTTGTATTTCAGAATGTTCCCAAACTCCTATTTATATTAGGACTTGAATTTTATGTTAGTTGTCCTTTAAATATTTGCCCTTTTTTAATTTGTAACCATTGCCTCCTGCAGACAGGGATGAAGGACAGAGCCCCCAATTCAGGACAGTCTTTCCTAAATCAGGACAAGGTATTATTATTATTATTATTATTATTAATATTATTATTATTATTATTATTATTATTATTATTATTATCTTTTATTTTGTAGGCACCACACAGAAGAAGGACTAACATTAAAAAAAACTTTAAAGCAAGCAATACAATGCACAAAACATAAACAATACAAAGTTTAAATAAAAGTATTGCAGCAAAACTACAGACAGGTCTAGGGATAGTGTAGGGCAACTCTAGCTCAGTGGCGCAGGCAGCCTTGAGTTACAAGGAGAGGCACAATATCTCTCAATGACCCTGTACCCATCATATGAGCAAACATGTCAGAGTTGCTGAAGGGGAGGGAAAAAAAGGATCCTTGGTGGTAATGATAATGCAGGGGAAGGAACATGAGGGAAGCATGCCTTGCCTGAGAACATAAAGGGAGGGTATACTGGGAAAGAGTAAAGATGGGTAGGAGAAGTGAGTGAGTGAGTGAGTGAGAGAGAGAGAGAAGAGAGAGAGAGAGAAAGAGAGAGAGAGGAGGTAAGAGGGGGACTGGTAGGCTTTAGTGAAAAGGTGTGTCTTAAAGCTAGGGAGAGAGGAAGAAATTCAGACTTGGCAAGGTAGAGAATTCCAGAAGAGGATAAAAAAGAAGGAGAAATCTCGGAGTTGGGCTCGTGGAGTAGAGTAGAGTAGAGGTGAGAAGTCCTGGGAGGAGCAGAGAGGGTGGGAATAAGTATGGCTAGGGGTGAGCTTACAGATGTCGATTGGGGTGACTATGGGATTTGTGAGTGTGAGAAGTTTGAACTGGCTTCTGATAGAGATAGGTGGCCAGTATAGGACGTTAAAGAGGGGGATAGATAGGAGAGGGTGGCCGAATGTCCCTTATACAGACACCAGAATATGTCCAGCTTAAATTAAGTTCCACTATTCAGTAATTGGAGTGCGCTAAGTCTAAGGTGATTATCTATGAAGCGTTGGTATGTAAAACCTTCCGCTTCTGATCATGTTTTTGCCTGATATTTAAAAGCAAAACTCAGCGAGTAAAAGTATTACCCTTTTAAATAAATCCCGAAGTGCCTTCCTTTTTCTACACATCACATTGTGATGGAATTGTTAAAACAATTCCCGACTCTGTACAGTATCATGTTATCATGTCAAACCTTATTGACGCAATACAGTAGCTCATTAACATCATTTGATGAATCAAATCAAGTAAAAGAAATAACGGTTTGTGCCTGATTTACTTAGCCCCTAAAAAGCTAAAACTCATCTTTAAAAACCCTGCTTTATGTAAAACATGACACTTCGCCTTTATGCAGAATTCATTACTCATTTATCTGGCTTCATTTCATTCAGATTAGGACATCAAAATTTACACTTTCATTACAATAACAGAACTATATGATTTATAAAGAACATATATATTCATAATTTATTTCATGCCAAAATGTACATAACAAATGGGATTGAGCGACATTGTAGAACCCTTTACTTTAAAGCAAATAAAGTGATCAGTCCTTCATCAGTGTTTCAATAATTGTATACTATAGATTGATAGGGTAGAATAACTGACAAAAACATTATCATACATCACAATAATGCTTAGCCAACAATTCACTTTATAATCAATGTGAGAACTTATCACAAGTAAATTTGAAAGTCATTGACAAAAGGATTGATGCTCTTATAGTTAGTTATAATAAGTCTAGTGGCGTAAAGTTCTTTTGGGAGTATTATGTGTTTATGTATCTACAGGCATATTATCTTAGAATCACCCAAATGTACTAATTCGCAAAATTCTCCTCCGAGCCCATAATATCGCTTTTTTTCAGTAAGCAGATGGCATTTCCCATAGTAGTAATTATGACTTCCCCCATTTCCTCTACTGTAGCTCAGCCCTCTCTGCTTGCTGACAAGGAAACCAGAGCTCTGTGATGGTGCTTGTGATCAGCCATGAGTGTCTTATAGATCACAGGCTGGTCACAGTGCTAGAAAAAAAGTTAGAAAAAAAATGCACCCAGGGACCTGTGATCTATGAGGGCAGCTGGTTAGATGGTTACTGTCAGTGGCGTAACTACTGCCCCCGCAGTCCTCGCGGTGGCTTGGGGGCGAGGGGCTGCGGGGGCGCCACTGACATAGAACAGATTGACATGCGGACGAGCGTCCGCATGTCAATCTGCGGTCTCCTCTCCCTCCCTGCTGTGTTGGAGGGACACGGAACGCACATCGCGCGTCTCTCCTGTGTCCCTCCCTGGCTCTCCCCCAGCCGGTCTAAGGAAGTGCCGTTCGTGAGCTCTGATTGGCTCACGAATCGGCACTTCCTTTATTAGACCAGCGGGGGAGAGCCAGGAGGGACACAGGAGAGACGCGCGATGCGCTCCGTGTCCCTCCAACACATGGAAGGGGGGGGGGGCACTTGGGGCATATACCTGGCACTGTGGGGGGCAGATCTGGCACTGGGGGCATATACCTGGCACTGTGGGGGCAGATCTGGCACTGGGGGCATATACCTGGCACTGTGGGGGCAGATCTGGCACTGGGGGCATATACCTGGCACTGTGGGGGTAAGATCTGGCACTGGGGGCATATACCTGGCACTGTGGGGGGGGGGGGAGATTACTGTGCTCTGTAAACCCGGGCAGTAAAGTAAACTCAGATGTTGTTAAGGCGGCATCTCATTTTACTGCACCACGGGTCACAGCAGAAGCACAGGATCAGATGACCGGCTGCCCTCACCCATCACCAGTCCTGGATGCAGATAAGTGTAAGCTTAGCAGAGGGGCGGGTAACCGGCGGTGCATGCGTGGTCACACTCACAGGGTATTTTCGTGACAGAGTTTTCTCACAAGCTCTGTACCTGCAAGCAACGTTTAATACATCCTTGTGTTGTATTACAAAATCGCAATGCAAATTTGGGTGAATTCATCACATGACATCCAGCATTTGTGAAATTGAAAACAGGTCCTTGCATATGCCGAATCACTCTGCGAAAAAGGGGATGTGGCCTTGTGGAAGTGGACATGGTCTCACAGCATTACCTCTGTTTCTTTACTCTGGGCCTTGTGTCGAGCCCTCCCAGAGAGGCCGGGCTGCCCCTGGAGACTGGCCCTGCATTGTATAGATGCTGTGGCACCTGCTGCACACCTGCTGCTCTGCATAGTAGCATGCAAAGGGAAGTTTGGGTCCACACCAACCACAAAGGAATAATATGTATAGATATCAATGAACCAATATATATACTGTTACTGTATATGAAATTTAAAACAGCAAGTTATTGGTGGTGCTCCCAGATGATTTTGTAGATTAGACTACAAATTGAGTTTGGAGAGGAAAGACAAAAAAACTTTTTTAAGGAAGCAATTTATCTTTTAATATCTACTAATAGAGTAAATTTGTGAAGCAGATTAAATCTTAGCCTCTATTGAATCACTCTTAAAATGATTAGATCAAATGCTGAACATTCTGTTCATTGATAAAAACATGAATTGTCTCTTAACAAACATAGGATTCAAGATAGTAAGTAAAGGGTGAAAATATTTTTTCTTAATGTACGATTCCTATTAAATGGAAAAATAAAAGGAATCTACAATCTCACTGAGTGAATGGGATGCTAATACATAGAATCTCAATCTGTGATACTGTTAAGTAGAGTAGGATTCAGTTATTATATAATGACCCAAGAGAGGTCTTGGAATCATAGATTCCAGAAAAGATACTCCTTAATGATGATTTTCACTCCCCTGAATCTGCAGTTATTGTAAGGACATCTTTCGGCTCCAGTTGAATCACAGACGTATAATAACAGAGAAAAGAAACAAAAACAAAAATCCTTGTGTAATACAGCTGGGATAATACACATTAGGTGTCCATCACCACGTGGGGTATTTACACTCAAATTTTATTTTAAATATTGTCTGATATTTCAGGGGAGATTCCCCAATACAAGCACTCACTAATGGCTATCTTTATAGCCCGCGTATCATCCCTTAATCTTAGGTGTTAGAGAGACCTTCACCATACAATAGGAATTCGGGGGTGCCCCCCTCTACGAAACACTCACAAAAGGTGTCTTGAACTTAAATCATGTAAGATATATCCTTGGCACCAGCATATAAGCAAAGCTTGCCACCGAGCCTGAAGCGTGGTGAGCGCAGTGACCCCTGCAATGGGCCACGCTGTACTCGAGGTCGGGATTGGTGTCGGTATTTTGACTGATGGGATCCCGACAGGATTTCACACTGAATCCACCTTTACTAACACAGACTTTTTCACCTTAGTTTATAGTTATAAGACAATGAATAGCTACTTTTATGTAATATTCCTATAGGATGGATGAATAACTTAAGATATCATACTGGTGTCTTCTCATGTGTCTAATGAGATTAGCAAAAATATTATCCAGGAAGCTCTAGAATAGTGGTTCTTAGCAAGGCGACCATGAGCTACATGCAAGTGGGTATGAGATGCCCGGTCCAGGATGCAGTGATAAGATAATGAAGTCAGGTATATTTCTGATGATGGCATGCCTGTCAGTTAGTGAAAGAGATTTACTGATTCATATAATATATAGATGTGAAACATGATATACTGTATATACTGTATGGTGACCCCAAAAAAGTATATTAGATGACCAATCAGTAAGGTAGTGAATAATTTGAAGGCAGGGGAGCTCAAATATTTCATGATGTGGGTACTTTTTATAGTACCATAAGATTATAAACATTGTCCTCATTATAAATGCATTTTTAGTGCCAAATTATCTATCAATATATTACCAAACAATATAATAAATAATAGTTCCCTCTTAATTTATTTATAAATTAATTTGGCAACAACACTGTATTCAGAAAATAATTTGGTTCCATCATATTGTTTATGGCCCCGTATTAGTGAAACATTCGGTTAATGTGCCGCACAAAAACCTGTTTTTAGTAAATTTACATCATTGCTCTTAATAGCCCTATATAATCCCTTGTTATTATTGTCATTAGTTGTAGCTCCTGCTATAGTAAGCGGATGCGCTTAATTTGATGGCTGTCGGATTCCAGGTGGTCAGGATACAGGTGCTGGAATCCCAACAGCCGACAACGTCACCAGCTGGAATCCCGGCGGAACGGCATTCTAGTGGTCAGGATGCCGCTGTTGGTTTATTGATAGCCGGCATCCCGTCCGCCGGTAAAACATACTGAATCCATACGAAGCATTTCTACAAAGACAGAATATTTTTTACTGTGGCTTTTCCTAATCATTCCATTATTCCACTTTTTGACTGTTTTGTTGACAAAACTTTGTGTGAATTGTTCTCTATTTGGAATGATGTTGCCTGCTGTGGAGCCCTGCCTTACCATTATCTTATACAGTGGAGATGTTTTGTTATTCCTGATTGAATTCACTACCCCCCTCCGCTAGTTTGAATACTTGCTAACAAAACCACCGAATTGTTTACCTTGTAAATGGACTACTTCTCAAACTGTGTGCAGGCAATCTGTTTTTTTATGGATTGTATAGATCCATATCTGACTAGGTACAACCCTAATCCTTCTTTACACCAACTACTCTTGTGCAGTGCTTCTCAAACATTTCACACCTGGCTAACCCCTGGCAGCTCATTTGCATTATTGTACCCCCAAAATTTTCAAAGTATATATAAAAGCAATAAATAAAAACAAAATGCAAATTAAAAAAGGACAGAGCATAATGAATTGTACTTATATACTTCTCACATTTAAACTGACAATAAAACTATAGTCCACATATGATTTTGTTTAAAGCTATGCTGTGCCTTCACCTTGCAATATGTTATGAACCCTATAAAACATGCACTACTGAACAGTGGCAATCTACAAAGTCCTTTTTATCCATAACAATAGGTGATTCATCCTCCTCTTGTATAGACAATGTAATGATAATCATCATGTAACTCTGCCTAATATAGATGAAGACAATAATGGTAAAGATGAGTTGACATTCACAGCTAAATCAGCTAGTGATATCACAGCTGAAGATATGGGCATGGGCTTTACTGTACTTCGCATACAGCCTGAATGTGCTTTCTCTGCTTCTCTGTATAAAGGGCAGAGGTTCACAAACGCAGTCATCAAGGAACCCCAACAGTTCAGGTTTTAGGGATATCCCTGCTAGAACACAGATGGTATAATCAAACTAATTAAGTCACCTGTGCCTAAACATGAATATCCTTAAAATGTGGACCGTTGGTGCACCTTGAGCACCGCATTTGGGAACCACTGACATTGGGAATTAAGGCCCATATTTATCAAGCCTTGGAAAATGACATATTGCATGCTGATAAAGTACCAACCAATCAGCTCCTAACTGTTATTTTTCAAACACAGCCTGTAACATGGCAGTTAGGAGCTGGTTAGTTGATACTTTATCACCATGCAATTTATCACTCTACAAGGCTTGATAAATATGGACCTTATTCTGTTATATGTTTTGTTGAGGTTATTTGTTCAGTAAAGAAAACATAAAATTTGAAGACAAATTAGTGATGACACCCTGGATGTCCTGCTTTTCCTTAGGTCAACACAGAAAAAAATTGAGATGCTTAGCAGAATTTTTGGGCAAAAATTATGGGCCCACCAACAGTGACCAGGTGACCTCATCTGGTGGGTCCCTTACACTAAGGTTCAAGTCCAGGGCATGGGACCCGCAGGTTAGCACAAGCCAACCATCTCAAGGCATCACACTAGTGAGAAGTTAAAGTGTTAATAAGTGTTACAAAAGTAAGAAGCAGAAGCTATGTGTGAGGAGTGTTACATAGGCGAGAAGTAATAATTAGAATGTTAAAAGGTTAGAAAAATAATTAGGTGATAAAAAAATGTGCTGGATTAAGGATTACAATGTAATGCCCCAAAGCAGCCAGGCCACAACAAACTTGAATACTTGAAGACAGAGACTTTCACCTTGGCTTAGCACCCCTCCCACCTACCCAAGTGTGTTTTTAATAAGCATAGATCTCTGGCATATACAGACTGAATACTGGGAAAGGCACTATAATGGTAAATCCTGAAGTTCTGGGCAAGGGCTGCCTGGTTTGATGTGGCTTGGCTGCTTTGGGACATCACATTGTAATACTTAATCTAGCACTTTTTAGCACATAATTATTTATTTTATATGTATATAGTAAATTAATTAGCTTTTGCTTAATCATAATTGCCTAAGTGGTGAGATGTACCTATGAATATCAGTATTGGGAATTGGGGTTGCAGCTGACTGAATAATCTCAGTGGATGTCACATGGTTGGTTGAATGAGTCATTCAAGGAAAACTTCACTGGTTGTCATAGTGAGAAAAGGTGATAATGAACATGATATTGTGAAAGAGTCCCAATCAGGATACCGGCATTTGGCATCCTGGTTGTCTGAATGCTGGAATAATGACACTACTCATAATGCCGACATCAACATCCCGATATGGATAGAAATGCCGGCACCGGGATCCCGAATGGCGGAATACCATATGACAATGGGTAAACCCACAGAGGGGGAGGTTAAGTTTACGCTATGGGGGAGGGTTAGTGCTAGCCTGCTGGGATGGTAAGGTTACGGTTAGGCTGCGGGGTGAAGGCGGTTAGAGTTATGCTGCAGTGGAGGGGGGGTCGGGGTAGGGTTAAGCTGCGGGAAGGGAGGATTAGGGTTTGGAGGGTCAGTGGAGAGGGTAACCATATTTACCCGACCTCTGTTGGGTGTCTATGCATCGGTACCACCAACATCCAGT
This sequence comes from Pseudophryne corroboree, assembly GCF_028390025.1. Taxonomy (NCBI): domain Eukaryota; kingdom Metazoa; phylum Chordata; class Amphibia; order Anura; family Myobatrachidae; genus Pseudophryne; species Pseudophryne corroboree. The sequence continues at coordinate 221,746,798 of NC_086444.1, read as the reverse complement.
CAACTGGGATATCGTATGTGTCCCCGTGAAAGCGCTATTAAAATATTGAAAATGCTCAAATGTCATGTTTCAGCTTTATAACTGCAGCTACTATAATGTCCTTATAGTACAGATTATGGGACTAATTTCGGGTTCACTACGATATGCCGGCGGTCGGGCTCCCGGCGACCAGCAGACCGGTGCCGGGAGCCCGACCGCCGGCTTACCGACAGTGTGGCGAGCGCAAATGAGCCCCTTGCGGGCTCGCTGCGCTCGCCACGCTACGCGCGCCACACTATTTTATTCTCCCTCCAGGGGGGTCGTGGACCCCCACGAGGGATAATAAGTGACGGTATGCCGGCTGTCGGGCTCCCGGCGCCGGTATGCTGGTCGCCGGGAGCCCGACCACCGGCATACTGAAGACCACCCCTAATTTCTGTTGCCACCATTGTGGGAGAATAACAAGGCCAGGATCTTCATTGGTGACCTGCGGTGGCCAGCTTTGTCGGATCTGCGCGGCCAGCTTGCGCGACCCCTTAGGTCAAGCAGCTGGTCGATTTCATTGTAGGTAATCCGATGCAGCACTGAATCACTTATACAAGCAGGAGGTATCTACATATATCAGATGCCTCCTGCTGCATTAACATATTAGTGCTATCGCTACTGCTTCCATGTAAGCAGCAGCGATAGCACCTCCAACCACATCTGAATCAGACCCTATATTCCACATTGCAGAGCTGCCTGTACACATTATGCCACACAGTGCCTCCAGTTCCCATTATGCCACAGAGGCAGCATTGATTGAATGTAGGAAATGAAAACATTCAGCAGAGATCTTCTTAACTTGGTCTCACTGGACCTAATTCAGATGTGTCCACAAAGCAGCTGAAGTACGCAAGTTGGTTGATGTTTTCTTGCAGCTGATTAATGCAGGGATTAAAGTGCGATGGAGATTAGAAGCTTGCGAGCAGGGCCTTCTTACCTCTATGTCTGTCTGTCTTTGCCCAGTTTTGTTCTATAACTGTTGTTCTAATTGTAAAGCGCAATAGAATATGCTGCGCTATATAAGAAACTGCTACTAAATAAATAATAATAATGAAGGATTAGTCGCAAAGTGAGTGACGTGGGGTTTTTGCATTTAGGGGTGGTAACAGGGAGGGGGCCGGGTAAACGCAGGCGTGTCATGGCCATTTACACAGCGTTTTCTGGGTGTGCATAAATTAGCAGTTGCAAACTTGCTTGCTATCAGAGAGCATTCGGCGTCCCAGGAGAGCAGCTCAGCCTACGCGTCTTAAGAGGCACTCAGAATCTGCGTAATGACCCAATATGCGATAATGGTACCGATGTATCAGCAATAATTAGAGATGAGCGGGTTCGGTTCCTCGGAATCCGAACCCCCCCGAACTTCACGCTTTTTTACACGGGTCCGAGGCAGACTCGGATCTTCCCGCCTTGCTCGGCTAACCCGAGCGCGCACGAACGTCATCATCCCGCTGTCGGATTCTCGCGAGGCTCGTATTCTATCGCGAGACTCGGATTCTATATAAGGAGCCGCGCGTCGCCGCCACTTTCACACGTGCATTGAGATTGATAGGGAGAGGACATGGCTGGCGTCCTCTCCGTTTAGATAGAGAGTGAGACACTTGATTTACTGGAGCATTAGGAGTACTCAGAGAGTGCAGAGTTTTGCTGATAGTTATACTAGTGGTGACCACCAGTTTTATTTATTATTTAATATAATCCGTTCTCTGCCTGAAAAAAAACGATACACAGTCACATACCATATCTGTGCTCAGCCTCAGTGTGCTGCATGATATATATATATATATATATATATATCTGACTGTGCTGAGTAGTGCTCACTGCTCACACAGCTTAATTGTGGGGGAGACTGGGGAGCAGTTATAGCAGGAGTACATATTTAACAGTGCACACTTTTGCTGCCAGAGTGCCAGTGTGACTGACCAGCAGTGACCACCAGTATATTGTCTTCCTGAAAAAGTTAAACACTCGTGTGGTGTGTTTTTTTTTTATTCTATAAACGCATTCTGCTGACAGTGTCCAGCAGGTCCGTCATTCATTATATTTCTATCTTCTTCATACTAGTAGTTTAGGAGTCTGCAGTGCTGACAGTGTCCAGCAGGTCCGTCATTATACAATATATACCTGTCCTGCAGTAGTGATATATATATATTTTTTATATCATTATCATCCAGTCTATACTAGCAGACGCAGTACGGTAGTCCACGGCTGTAGCTACCTCTGTGTCGGCAGTCGCTCGTCCATAATTGTATACCTACCTGAGGTGGTTTTTTTTTTTTCCATCTTCTTCATACTAGTAGTTTAGAAGTCTGCAGTGCTGACAGTGTCCAGCAGGTCCGTCATTATACAATATATACCTGTCCTGCAGTAGTGATATATATATATTTTTTATATCATTATCATCCAGTCTATACTAGCAGACGCAGTACGGTAGTCCACGGCTGTAGCTACCTCTGTGTCGGCAGTCGCTCGTCCATAATTGTATACCTACCTGTGGTGGTTTTTTTTTTTCTATCTTCTTCATACTAGTAGTTTAGGAGTCTGCAGTGCTGACAGTGTCCAGCAGGTCCGTCATTATACAATATATACCTGTCCTGCAGTAGTGATATATATATATATTTTTTATATCATTATCATCCAGTCTATACTAGCAGACGCAGTACGGTAGTCCACGGCTGTAGCTACCTCTGTGTCGGCAGTCGCTCATCCATAATTGTATACCTACCTGTGGTGGGTTTTTTTTTTCCATCTTTTTCATACTAGTAGTTTAGGAGTCTGCAGTGCTGACAGTGTCCAGCAGGTCCGTCATTATACAATATATACCTGTCCTGCAGTAGTGATATATATATATTTTTTATATCATTATCATCCAGTCTATACTAGCAGACGCAGTACGGTAGTCCACGGCTGTAGCTACCTCTGTGTTGGCAGTCGCTCGTCCATAATTGTATACCTACCTGTGGTGGTTTTTTTTTTTTTCTATCTTCTTCATACTAGTAGTTTAGGAGTCTGCAGTGCTGACAGTGTCCAGCAGGTCCGTCATTATACAATATATACCTGTCCTGCAGTAGTGATATATATATATTTTTTATATCATTATCATCCAGTCTATATTAGCAGACGCAGTACGGTAGTCCACGGCTGTAGCTACCTCTGTGTCGGCAGTCGCTCGTCATCCATAAGTATACTAGTATCCATCCATCTCCATTGTTTACCTGAGGTGCCTTTTAGTTGTGCCTATTAAAATATGGAGAACAAAAATGTTGAGGTTCCAAAAATAGGGAAAGATCAAGATCCACTTCCACCTCGTGCTGAAGCTGCTGCCACTAGTCATGGCCGAGACGATGAAATGCCATCAACGTCGTCTGCCAAGGCCGATGCCCAATGTCATAGTACAGAGCATGTAAAATCCAAAACACAAAATATCAGTAAAAAAAGGACTCAAAAATCTAAAATAAAGTCGTCGGAGGAGAAGTGTAAACTTGCCAATATGCCATTTACCACACGGAGTGGCAAGGACGGCTGAGGCCCTGGCCTATGTTCATGGCTAGTGGTTCAGCTTCACATGAGGATGGAAGCACTCAGCCTCTCGCTAGAAAAATGAAAAGACTTAAGCTGGCAAAAGCACAGCAAAGAACTGTGCGTTCTTCGAAATCACAAATCCACAAGGAGAGTCCAATTGTGTCGGTTGCGATGCCTGACCTTCCCAACACTGGACGTGAAGAGCATGCGCCTTCCACCATTTGCACGCCCCCTGCAAGTGCTGGAAGGAGCACCCGCAGTCCAGTTCCTGATAGTCAGATTGAAGATGTCAGTGTTGAAGTACACCAGGATGAGGAGGATATGGGTGTTGCTGGCGCTGGGGAGGAAATTGACCAGGAGGATTCTGATGGTGAGGTGGTTTGTTTAAGTCAGGCACCCGGGGAGACACCTGTTGTCCGTGGGAGGAATATGGCCATTGACATGCCTGGTGAAAATACCAAAAAAATCAGCTCTTCAGTGTGGAAGTATTTCAACAGAAATGCGGACAACATTTGTCAAGCCGTGTGTTGCCTTTGTCAAGCTGTAATAAGTAGGGGTAAGGACGTTAACCACCTCGGAACATCCTCCCTTATACGTCACCTGCAGCGCATTCATCATAAGTCAGTGACAAGTTCAAAAACTTTGGGCGACAGCGGAAGCAGTCCACTGACCAGTAAATCCCTTCCTCTTGTAACCAAGCTCACGCAAACCACCCCACCAACTCCCTCAGTGTCAATTTCCTCCTTCCCCAGGAATGCCAATAGTCCTGCAGGCCATGTCACTGGCAATTCTGACGAGTCCTCTCCTGCCTGGGATTCCTCCGATGCATCCTTGCGTGTAACGCCTACTGCTGCTGGCGCTGCTGTTGTTGCTGCTGGGAGTCGATGGTCCAGAGGGGAAGTCGTAAGACCACTTTTACTACTTCCACCAAGCAATTGACTGTCCAACAGTCCTTTGCGAGGAAGATGAAATATCACAGCAGTCATCCTGCTGCAAAGCGGATAACTGAGGCCTTGGCATCCTGGGCGGTGAGAAACGTGGTTCCGGTATCCATCATTACTGCAGAGGCAACTAGAGACTTGTTGGAGGTACTGTGTCCCCGGTACCAAATACCATCTAGGTTCCATTTCTCTAGGCAGGCGATACCGAAAATGTACACAGACCTCAGAAAAAGACTCACCAGTGTCCTAAAAAATGCAGTTGTACCCAATGTCCACTTAACCACGGACATGTGGACAAGTGGAGCAGGGCAGACTCAGGACTATATGACTGTGACAGCCCACTGGGTAGATGTATGGACTCCCGCCGCAAGAACAGCAGCGGCGGCACCAGTAGCAGCATCTCGCAAACGCCAACTCTTTCCTAGGCAGGCAACGCTTTGTATCACCGCTTTCCAGAATACGCACACAGCTAAAAACCTCTTACGGCAACTGAGAAAGATCATCGCAGAATGGCTTACCCCAATTGGACTCTCCTGTGGATTTGTGGCATCGGACAACGCCAGCAATATTGTGTGTGCATTAAATCTGGGCAAATTCCAGCACGTCCCATGTTTTGCACATACCTTGAATTTGGTGGTGCAGAATTATTTAAAAAACAAGAGGGGCGTGCAAGAGATGCTGTCGCTGGCCAGAAAAATTGCGGGACACTTTCGGCGTACAGGCACCACGTACAGAAGACTGGAGCAACACCAAAAACGCCTGAACCTGCCCTGCCATCATCTGAAGCAAGAAGTGGTAACGAGGTGGAATTCAACCCTCTATATGCTTCAGAGGTTGGAGGAGCAGCAAAAGGCCATTCAAGCCTATACAACTGAGCATGATATAGGAGGTGGAATGCACCTGTCTCAAGCGCAGTGGAAAATGATTTCAACGTTGTGCAAGGTTCTGCAACCTTTTGAACTTGCCACACGTGAAGTCAGTTCAGACACTGCCAGCCTGAGTCAGGTCATTCCCCTCATCAGGCTTTTGCAGAAGAAGCTGGAGACATTGAAGGAGGAGCTAACACAGAGCGATTCCGCTAGGCATGTGGGACTTGTGGATGGAGCCCTTAATTCGCTTAACAAGGATTCACGGGTGGTCAATCTGTTGAAATCAGAGCACTACATTTTGGCCACCGTGCTCGATCCTAGATTTAAAACCTACCTTGGATCTCTCTTTCAGGCAGACACAAGTCTGCAGGGGTTCAAAGAACTGCTGGTGAGAAAATTGTCAAGTCAAGCGGAACGCGACCTGTCAACATCTCCTCCTTCACATTCTCCCGCAACTGGGGGTGCGAGGAAAAGGCTCAGAATTCCGAGCCCACCCGCTGGCGGTGATGCAGGGCAGTCTGGAGCGACTGCTGATGCTGACATCTGGTCCGGACTGAAGGACCTGCCAACGATTACGGACATGTCGTCTACTGTCACTGCATATGATTCTCTCCCCATTGAAAGAATGGTGGAGGATTATATGAGTGACCGCATCCAAGTAGGCACGTCAGACAGTCCGTACGTATACTGGCAGGAAAAAGAGGCAATTTGGAGGCCCTTGCACAAACTGGCTTTATTCTACCTAAGTTGCCCTCCCACAAGTGTGTACTCCGAAAGAGTGTTTAGTGCCGCCGCTCACCTTGTCAGCAATCGGCGTACGAGGTTACTTCCAGAAAATGTGGAGAAGATGATGTTCATTAAAATGAATTATAATCAATTCCTCCATGGAGACATTCACCAGCAGCAATTGCCTCCACAAAGTACACAGGGAGCTGTGATGGTGGATTCCAGTGGGGACGAATTGATAATCTGTGAGGAGGGGGATGTACACGGTGATGAATCGGAGGATGATGATGAGGTGGACATCTTGCCTCTGTAGAGCCAGTTTGTGCAAGGAGAGATTAATTGCTTCTTTTTTGGTGGGGGTCCAAACCAACCCGTCATTTTAGTCACAGTCGTGTGGCAGACCCTGTCACTGAAATGATGGGTTGGTTAAAGTGTGCATGTCCTGTTTATACAACATAAGGGTGGGTGGGAGGGCCCAAGGACAATTCCATCTTGCACCTCTTTTTTCTTTCATTTTTCTTTGCATCATGTGCTGTTTGGGGAGTGTTTTTTGGAAGGGCCAGCCTGCCTGACACTGCAGTGCCACTCCTAGATGGGCCAGGTGTTTGTGTCGGCCACTAGGGTCGCTGAGCTTACTCACACAGCTACCTCATTGCGCCTCTTTTTTTTCTTCTTTGCGTCATGTGCTGTTTGGGGAGTATTTTTTGGAAGGGCCATCCTGCCTGACACTGCAGTGCCACTCCTAGATGGGCCAGTTGTTTGTGTCGGCCACTTTGGTCGCTGAGCTTACTCACACAGCTACCTCATTGCGCCTCTTTTTTTCTTTGCGTCATGTGCTGTTTGGGGAGTATTTTTTGGAAGGGCCATCCTGCCTGACACTGCAGTGCCACTCCTAGATGGGCCAGGTGTTTGTGTCGGCCACTTGGGTCGCTGAGCTTACTCACACAGCTACCTCATTGCGCCTCTTTTTTTCTTTGCGTCATGTGCTGTTTGGGGAGTGTTTTTTGGAAGGGCCATCCTGCCTGACACTGCAGTGCCACTCCTAGATGGGCCAGGTGTTTGTGTCGGCCACTAGGGTCGCTTAGCTTACTCACACAGCTACCTCATTGCGCCTCTTTTTTTTCTTCTTTGCGTCATGTGCTGTTTGGGGAGTATTTTTTGGAAGGGCCATCCTGCCTGACACTGCAGTGCCACTCCTAGATGGGCCAGGTGTTTGTGTCGGCCACTTGGGTCGCTGAGCTTAGTCACACAGCTACCTCATTGCGCCTCTTTTTTTCTTTGCGTCATGTGCTGTTTGGGGCGTGTTTTTTGGAAGGGCCATCCTGCGTGACACTGCAGTGCCACTCCTAGATGGGCCAGGTGTTTGTGTCGGCCACTTGGGTCGCTGAGCTTAGTCATCCAGCGACCTCGGTGCAAATTTTAGGACTAAAAATAATATTGTGAGGTGTGAGGTGTTCAGAATAGACTGAAAATGAGTGGAAATTATGGTTATTGAGGTTAATAATATTATGGGATCAAAATGACCCCCAAATTCTATGATTTAAGCTGTTTTTTAGGGTTTTTTGAAAAAAACACCCGAATCCAAAACACACCCGAATCCGACAAAAAAAATTCGGTGAGGTTTTGCCAAAACGCGTTCGAACCCAAAACACGGCCGCGGAACCGAACCCAAAACCAAAACACAAAACCCGAAAAATTTTCGGTGCACATCTCTAGCAATAATACGCTTTCAGATGTAAAGGAGGAGGCAGCAGCGGGCATGATCAGGCAAGATTCTGAGCTTACTAGAATATACCGTACTCGCCATTGCAGATGACAAGAGACTGCAACAGCAATTGCAGCAACAACCACATTTGAATCAGGGCCAATGTATCTTTCTCGGACAGTCCCTAATCTTGGAGCTCATTTCCCGTCCCCCAGCTTCACAAAGGCTGTACACAAGGAAAATCCTACTCTCCGACAGTGCTGGGTTTACTGATTAGCATGGGATTACTGTGAGCATGATAAAGGAGTGTAGGAGATGGGGGGCATTTTAAGAGAGGAGGGGGCTGACTCCGGGTGGGCCCCCTCCTTGCCATGGTGCAGTAGGCTCCAGAATTGTGCTGGAGTCTACTGCGCATGCACAGGTCTCCGGAAACATGGCGCCCGGCATAGTCCAGTGACTAATTACCCACTGTGTATGCGCGGCATGCGGTTTTGGCAATGAAAGTATTAAAACAACATTAGTGCAGTGTGTACAGTGTGGATCCCCCTTAACTGAGGGGCCCATGTGCATCGGACCCCATTTCTTAGAAAGCATTTTTGGGTACTTGGTAGACAACTATGGGAGCTAGGTCTAGGACCGCTTGAACCTCTGGGCCCCATAACAATAGCATTCCTTGCACCCACTATAGGTACGCCCATGGGCGAGATACTGTAACTCAAAATGCATGCTGTTTCAGCTATCCTGTCCATCACAAGGACAGGAATCACACTACATTTATAATAGGGGTAATCATTATGTATTGAAAAAGGAAGCAGAGAACAGTAATAATTCTCTTATGGTTTTATTACGGCATGCAGGGGCTAAAGTGAGCCGGATTGGGGCGGAACTGCATTCCGTCAGTTCTATTTGGAGATGGAATGCAGTTTCTGCCTCCTCCGGCTCGCCTAACCCGATGTGTGCCCGGCGCCGCAGGGAGATGCCGGGCGCCCGCTAGTAACACAATCTCAGCCCAGCCTCCACAGCAGGAGCTCACTACTGAGCTCCGGCTTCCGGCTCTGTCAGTGTGCGCCATGGTAGAGACATCATAACGACTCTCCCTTAGTGCTGAGGAGCGGACGCCAGGAGGATTGCAGCGGTCAGACGTGGGAGCGAGGCTTGGTGAGTATGTGAGTTTGTTCTTTTTACATGTTTGAGTGTAAGCAGCTCTTCTACTGGGGGCACACTACATAGGGGCTATCTACTAGAGGCTAACTACTTGGGGGCGAACTACATAGGGGCTAACTACTGGGGGCGAACTACATAAGGGGTAACTACTGGGGGCGAACTACATAGGGGCTAACTACTGGGGGCAAGCTACATAGGGGCCAACTGCATGTGGGCCAAACTATTGGGGGCATAACTACAGGGGCTAAACTACTGGGGGCATTACCACTGGGGGGGGCTAAACTACAGGGAGTGGGGCCAAACTCCTGGGGCTATGACTGCAGGGGCTATGACTACAGGGGCATTGCCACTGGGGGCTAAACTACAGGGGGGCCATTACCACTGGGGCATAACTACAGGGGGGCATTACCACTGGAGGCATAACTACTGGGGGAATTACCACTGGGGCTAAACTACAGGGGACTAAATGACTGGGGGCATTACTACTGGGGGTAATATTACATTGGGGCATTACCAATAGGGGCATTACTACTGGGGGCACTACTAATGAGGGCATTGATTAGGGGGCACTTCATAAGGGGCATCACTCCTGGGGACATAAGGGGCACTACTACTGGGGGCATTGCATAAGGGGCACCACTACTATGGGCTAATAATAATAATAATAATATATTATTATTATTATTATTATTATTATTATTATTATTACTACTACTACTACTACTACTACTACTACTACTACTACTACTACTACTACAACTACTACTGCTGCTGCTGCAGCTGCTACTACTACAATGACTATCACTGCTACTACTACTCTGTATTTGGTATTGGTTATTACAAAAGACTTTTAGAAATATAGTTGGAACTTCTGTGGCTTTACAAACAAAAAATACAGCTTTAATATTTGTTCATGCTGTTTTCTTTTTAGCTGCATGGTGGCTGATATTTATTTTGTACTATCAGAATGTGACATATTTTCCTGGGCTTGTAGAGTTACTTACAGATAAGTTGCAGAATGATGCAATGAAGTGTGACTTTAATTTTATTCAAGAAATGGAAGGCGTGTAACTGTCAAGAGCAGTCATGTTTACAAGACATAGATTCCAGTCAGGTACATCAGATATATTCATGTCAGCCATGGTTGTCATCACTCTGGTTGAGTTTATAATGGAAGACCAGAAAACAATTTCAAATTAAAGTTACCTTCAATACATAACAGATCAATCTTACATTGAAATCTATAAGAAGTGCACAAATTGATAATTAGATAAGAGAGAATGTTAATTTGCCATGATTTTGTTTCTGATTATTTCATTTTATTAAAGCTATCTAACAAACTTTCTGAAAACATTTCCTTTTTACTTGTCTCTGGAACAACTTTGTTTAAGAGTTCTTAGCTGCAGTACATGTCAGTGTCTTCAAGAAACCACACATTCAGTATTATATACATTATTAAAGTACCGGTGCCTTGTTACTGGAGATATGCTACTCTATTATACTCCATGCAGCACAGGTAACCAGTGCCGATTAGAACTGCCATGTGCCCGGGTACTGAAGGGGGTGTGGCCAAATATGGGAAATCATAGACACGTTGGCTGTGGCAGTTGCCCACAGGGCATTTGCCCACTTAGCAGCTGACCAGGGCTGGGACCCTCCAGCAAGCTGGGGCCCAGATAATTAGTAACTGCTGTACTCCCTCTCTGCTTCACTGCAGGTAAACCTGGATCAATGTACTAAACTACACACATAAAATGTAAATTTGTGATGTCTAGTTGCCTATTTAGTGGTTGCAACGCCACATCGGGCAAATGTATTAAGCCTGGAGAAGTGATAAAGCAGTTAAAGGTGGAAGGTGATAACACACCAGACAATCAGCTCCTAACTGTCAATTTACATATTGTAGCTGATTGGCTGTTGCGTTTTCACCTTGCACTTTTCACTGCTTTATCACTTCTCCAGGCTTAACACATCTGCCCTATAGTGGGATATGGTAAAATAAAAAATGAAGGGAATTTAATTTGGATCAGTTGGAAGAGAAAGACCTGGAGTGTTTGCTTACTGGGTACATTTTCAGAATGTCTGTGTCCCTACTTTTATACTGCACATTTTAATACATTTAATTTAGTCTCTGAGTATGGCTGTTATCAGAAGATAATTGAAAAAATCATTTAACAAATGTAAATGTATTTTTTTTTCAGGAGGGTGCACTTCATGGGCCCCTACCATTGTATTAGTCCAGTGGGCCATTCATGCTCCATTTCAACACTTGGCTTATAAGGGGCATGTGGATGGTTTCAAAGCATGTGATTGGGGCAAGTAGCCTGCTTTACTGTGTACTGAAGAGGGGGGGCATGATAGCGTGCACTTTACCCATGTAACAGGGATTCATTCTACATTCATGCTACACCTCTGATTGAAGCTGTTAAAAAGGAAAGGGGGCAGGGGGCTGTCTGTTTGAATAATACCAGGCCTAACAATGTCTGATGGCAGCCCTGCCAGCCCAATCCTTGGTGCAGAAGATCAGACAGAATTTGGACTGACCAGCATCTCTGCCCACACAATCACGACACAGTTATCCGACATGCAAATGCCCCACTGCCACCCAGTAACACAAATTCAGCTGTAAATGATGGAAATCTGAATTATTTACCAAATATCTCAAGATCCGACTGCATTCAAAATTGCATGCAACTCTGAATCAGGCCAATTATCATTTTAATAGTTTATTCCTCCCTCAATTACATGAAGTGAGCTCTGTGCATACATCATTAACATCATTAACATCATGAAACATGCAAATTATTCAAATCACATCCTCTCATGGTAACGCTTTACTGATGTGTGCTTTTTCTTATTTTTACAATGCATTTACCTTTCTTTTGTTTTTTATTCTATTTACAGATGTGTCCTCATACATCTAGTGTCAATTCGCCATATGGTGCAAGACGACCGACATCACTGAGGCGCTCCGAGAGGTGTACCGTGTTTTACTTTACATTTAGTATCTTATTTGTATTGCAGGTGCAGTGAAGCACCACTCACAGTGCACTAGGAATGCTGGGCTATGACTTTACTCTCACAGGGATCAGTTTTAAACACATACAAAGTAGAGATGAGCGCCGGAAATTTTTCGGGTTTTGTGTTTTGGTTTTGGGTTCGGTTCCGCGGCCGTGTTTTGGGTTCGACCGCGTTTTGGCAAAACCTCACCGAATTTTTTTTGTCGGATTCGGGTGTGTTTTGGATTCGGGTGTTTTTTTCAAAAAACCCTAAAAAACAGCTTAAATCATAGAATTTGGGGGTAATTTTGATCCCAAAGTATTATTAACCTCAAAAAACATAATTTACACTCATTTTCAGCCTATTCTGAACACATCACACCTCACAATATTATTTTTAGTCCTAAAATTTGCACCGAGGTCGCTGTGTGAGTAAGATAAGCGACCCTAGTGGCCGACACAAACACCGGGCCCATCTAGGAGTGGCACTGCAGTGTCACGCAGGATGTCCCTTCCAAAAAACCCTCCCCAAACAGCACATGACGCAAAGAAAAAAAGAGGCGCAATGAGGTAGCTGTGTGAGTAAGATTAGCGACCCTAGTGGCCGACACAAACACCGGGCCCATCTAGGAGTGGCACTGCAGTGTCACGCAGGATGTCCCTTCCAAAAAACCCTCCCCAATCAGCACATGATGCAAAGAAAAAGAAAAGAAAAAAGAGGTGCAAGATGGAATTATCCTTGGGCCCTCCCACCCACCCTTATGTTGTATAAACAAAACAGGACATGCACACTTTAACCAACCCATCATTTCAGTGACAGGGTCTGCCACACGACTGTGACTGATATGACGGGTTGGTTTGGACCCCCCCCAAAAAAGAAGCAATTAATCTCTCCTTGCACAAACTGGCTCTACAGAGGCAAGATGTCCACCTCATCTTCACCCTCCGATATATCACCGTGTACATCCCCCTCCTCACAGATTATCAATTCGTCCCCACTGGAATCCACCATCTCAGCTCCCTGTGTACTTTGTGGAGGCAATTGCTGCTGGTCAATGTCTCCGCGGAGGAATTGATTATAATTAATTTTAATGAACATCATCTTCTCCACATTTTCTGGATGTAACCTCGTACGCCGATTGCTGACAAGGTGAGCGGCGGCACTAAACACTCTTTCGGAGTACACACTTGTGGGAGGGCAACTTAGGTAGAATAAAGCCAGTTTGTGCAAGGGCCTCCAAATTGCCTCTTTTTCCTGCCAGTATAAGTACGGACTGTGTGACGTGCCTACTTGGATGCGGTCACTCATATAATCCTCCACCATTCTATCAATGTTGAGAGAATCATATGCAGTGACAGTAGACGACATGTCCGTAATCGTTGTCAGGTCCTTCAGTCCGGACCAGATGTCAGCATCAGCAGTCGCTCCAGACTGCCCTGCATCACCGCCAGCGGGTGGGCTCGGAATTCTGAGCCTTTTCCTCGCACCCCCAGTTGCGGGAGAATGTGAAGGAGGAGATGTTGACAGGTCGCGTTCCGCTTGACTTGACAATTTTGTCACCAGCAGGTCTTTCAACCCCAGCAGACCTGTGTCTGCCGGAAAGAGAGATCCAAGGTAGGCTTTAAATCTAGGATCGAGCACGGTGGCCAAAATGTAGTGCTCTGATTTCAACAGATTGACCACCCGTGAATCCTTGTTAAGCGAATTAAGGGCTGCATCCACAAGTCCCACATGCCTAGCGGAATCGCTCCGTGTTAGCTCCTTCTTCAATGCCTCCAGCTTCTTCTGCAAAAGCCTGATGAGGGGAATGACCTGACTCAGGCTGGCAGTGTCTGAACTGACTTCACGTGTGGCAAGTTCAAAGGGCATCAGAACCTTGCACAACGTTGAAATCATTCTCCACTGCACTTGAGACAGGTGCATTCCATCTCCTATATCGTGCTCAATTGTATAGGCTTGAATGGCCTTTTGCTGCTCCTCCAACCTCTGAAGCATATAGAGGGTTGAATTCCACCTCGTTACCACTTCTTGCTTCAGATGATGGCAGGGCAGGTTCAGTAGTTTTTGGTGGTGCTCCAGTCTTCTGTACGTGGTGCCTGTACGCCGAAAGTGTCCCGCAATTTTTCTGGCCACCGACAGCATCTCTTGCACGCCCCTGTCGTTTTTTAAAAAATTCTGCACCACCAAATTCAAGGTATGTGCAAAACATGGGACGTGCTGGAATTTGCCCATATTTAATGCACACACAATATTGCTGGCGTTGTCCGATGCCACAAATCCACAGGAGAGTCCAATTGGGGTAAGCCATTCCGCGATGATCTTCCTCAGTTGCCGTAAGAGGTTTTCAGCTGTGTGCGTATTCTGGAAAGCGGTGATACAAAGCGTAGCCTGCCTAGGAAAGAGTTGGCGTTTGCGAGATGCTGCTACTGGTGCCGCCGCTGCTGTTCTTGCGGCGGGAGTCCATACATCTACCCAGTGGGCTGTCACAGTCATATAGTCCTGACCCTGCCCTGCTCCACTTGTCCACATGTCCGTGGTTAAGTGGACATTGGGTACAACTGCATTTTTTAGGACACTGGTGAGTCTTTTTCTGACGTCCGTGTACATTCTCGGTATCGCCTGCCTAGAGAAGTGGAACCTAGATGGTATTTGGTAACGGGGGCACACTGCCTCAATAAATTGTCTAGTTCCCTGTGAACTAACGGCGGATACCGGACGCACGTCTAACACCAACATAGTTGTCAAGGACTCAGTTATCCGCTTTGCAGTAGGATGACTGCTGTGATATTTCATCTTCCTCGCAAAGGACTGTTGAACAGTCAATTGCTTACTGGAAGTAGTACAAGTGGGCTTACGACTTCCCCTCTGGGATGACCATCGACTCCCAGCGGCAACAACAGCAGCGCCAGCAGCAGTAGGCGTTACACGCAAGGATGCATCGGAGGAATCCCAGGCAGGAAAGGACTCGTCAGACTTGCCAGTGACATGGCCTGCAGGACTATTGGCATTCCTGGGGAAGGAGGAAATTGACACTGAGGGAGTTGGTGGGGTGGTTTGCGTGAGCTTGGTTACAAGAGGAAGGGATTTACTGGTCAGTGGACTGCTTCCGCTGTCACCCAAAGTTTTTGAACTTGTCACTGACTTATTATGAATGCGCTGCAGGTGACGTATAAGGGAGGATGTTCCGAGGTGGTTAACGTCCTTACCCCTACTTATTACAGCTTGACAAAGGGAACACACGGCTTGACACCTGTTGTCCGCATTTCTGGTGAAATACCTCCACACCGAAGAGCTGATTTTTTTGGTATTTTCACCTGGCATGTCAACGGCCATATTCCTCCCACGGACAACAGGTGTCTCCCCGGGTGCCTGACTTAAACAAACCACCTCACCATCAGAATCCTCCTGGTCAATTTCCTCCCCAGCGCCAGCAACACCCATATCCTCCTCATCCTGGTGTACTTCAACACTGACATCTTCAATCTGACTATCAGGAACTGGACTGCGGGTGCTCCTTCCAGCACTTGCAGGGGGCATGCAAATAGTGGAAGGCGCATGCTCTTCACGTCCAGTGTTGGGAAGGTCAGGCATCGCAAACGACACAATTGGACTCTCCTTGTGGATTTGGGATTTCAAAGAACGCACAGTTCTTTGCGGTGCTTTTGCCAGCTTGAGTCTTTTCAGTTTTCTAGCGAGAGGCTGAGTGCTTCCATCCTCATGTGAAGCTGAACCACTAGCCATGAACATAGGCCAGGGCCTCAGCCGTTCCTTGCCACTCCGTGTGGTAAATGGCATATTGGCAAGTTTACGCTTCTCCTCCGACAATTTTATTTTAGGTTTTGGAGTCCTTTTTTTTCTGATATTTGGTGTTTTGGATTTGACATGCTCTGTACTATGACATTGGGCATCGGCCTTGGCAGACGACGTTGCTGGCATTTCATCGTCTCGGCCATGACTAGTGGCAGCAGCTTCAGCACGAGGTGGAAGTGGATCTTGATCTTTCCCTAATTTTGGAACCTCAACTTTTTTGTTCTCCATATTTTACAGGCAGAACTAAAAGGCACCTCAGGTAAACAATGGAGATGGATGGATTGGATACTAGTATACAATTATGGACGGACTGCCACGGTTAGGTGGTATAAAAAAACCACGGTTAGGTGGTATATATTATAATAATAATACAATTATGGATGGACGGACTGCCTGCCGACTGCCGACACAGAGGTAGCCACAGCCGTGAACTACCGCACTGTACACTGGTTGATAAAGAGATAGTAGTATACTCGTAACAACTAGTATGACACTATGACGACGGTATAAAGAATGGAAAAAAAACCACGGTTAGGTGGTATATATTATAATAATAATACAATTATGGATGGACGGACTGCCTGCCGACTGCCGACACAGAGGTAGCCACAGCCGTGAACTACCGCACTGTACACTGGTTGATAAAGAGATAGTAGTATACTCGTAACAACTAGTATGACACTATGACGACGGTATAAAGAATGAAAAAAAAACCACGGTTAGGTGGTATATATTATAATAATAATACAATTATGGATGGACGGACTGCCTGCCGACTGCCGACACAGAGGTAGCCACAGCCGTGAACTACCGCACTGTACACTGGTTGATAAAGAGATAGTAGTATACTCGTAACAACTAGTATGACACTATGACGACGGTATAAAGAATGAAAAAAAAACCACGGTTAGGTGGTATATATTATAATAATAATACAATTATGGATGGACGGACTGCCTGCCGACTGCCGACACAGAGGTAGCCACAGCCGTGAACTACCGCACTGTACACTGGTTGATAAAGAGATAGTAGTATACTCGTAACAACTAGTATGACACTATGACGACGGTATAAAGAATGAAAAAAAAACCACGGTTAGGTGGTATATATTATAATAATAATACAATTATGGATGGACGGACTGCCTGCCGACTGCCGACACAGAGGTAGCCACAGCCGTGAACTACCGCACTGTACACTGGTTGATAAAGAGATAGTAGTATACTCGTAACAACTAGTATGACACTATGACGACGGTATAAAGAATGGAAAAAAAACCACGGTTAGGTGGTATATATTATAATAATAATACAATTATGGATGGACGGACTGCCTGCCGACTGCCGACACAGAGGTAGCCACAGCCGTGAACTACCGCACTGTACACTGGTTGATAAAGAGATAGTAGTATACTCGTAACAACTAGTATGACACTATGACGACGGTATAAAGAATGAAAAAAAAACCACGGTTAGGTGGTATATATTATAATAATAATACAATTATGGATGGACGGACTGCCTGCCGACTGCCGACACAGAGGTAGCCACAGCCGTGAACTACCGCACTGTACACTGGTTGATAAAGAGATAGTAGTATACTCGTAACAACTAGTATGACACTATGACGACGGTATAAAGAATGAAAAAAAAACCACGGTTAGGTGGTATATATTATAATAATAATACAATTATGGATGGACGGACTGCCTGCCGACTGCCGACACAGAGGTAGCCACAGCCGTGAACTACCGCACTGTACACTGGTTGATAAAGAGATAGTAGTATACTCGTAACAATTAGGATGACACTATGACGGTATAAAGAATGAAAAAAAAACCACGGTTAGGTGGTAGGTATATAATAATAAATAATACAATTCTGGTCGGACGGACTGCCTGCCGTGTGCCGACACAGAGGTAGCCACAGCCGTGAACTACCGCACTGTACACTGGTTGATAAAGAGATAGTAGTATACTCGTAACAATTAGGATGACACTATGACGGTATAAAGAATGAAAAAAAAAACCACGGTTAGGTGGTAGGTATATAATAATAAATAATACAATTCTGGTCGGACGGACTGCCTGCCGTGTGCCGACACAGAGGTAGCCACAGCCGTGAACTACCGCACTGTACACTGGTTGATAAAGAGATAGTAGTATACTCGTAACAATTAGGATGACACTATGACGGTATAAAGAATGAAAAAAAAAACCACGGTTAGGTGGTAGGTATATAATAATAAATAATACAATTCTGGTCGGACGGACTGCCTGCCGTGTGCCGACACAGAGGTAGCCACAGCCGTGAACTACCGCACTGTACACTGGTTGATAAAGAGATAGTAGTATACTCGTAACAATTAGGATGACACTATGACGGTATAAAGAATGAAAAAAAAAACCACGGTTAGGTGGTAGGTATATAATAATAAATAATACAATTCTGGTCGGACGGACTGCCTGCCGTGTGCCGACACAGAGGTAGCCACAGCCGTGAACTACCGCACTGTACACTGGTTGATAAAGAGATAGTAGTATACTCGTAACAATTAGGATGACACTATGACGGTATAAAGAATGAAAAAAAAACCACGGTTAGGTGGTAGGTATATAATAATAAATAATACAATTCTGGTCGGACGGACTGCCTGCCGTGTGCCGACACAGAGGTAGCCACAGCCGTGAACTACCGCACTGTACACTGGTTGATAAAGAGATAGTAGTATACTCGTAACAATTAGGATGACACTATGACGGTATAAAGAATGAAAAAAAAACCACGGTTAGGTGGTAGGTATATAATAATAAATAATACAATTCTGGTCGGACGGACTGCCTGCCGTGTGCCGACACAGAGGTAGCCACAGCCGTGAACTACCGCACTGTACACTGGTTGATAAAGAGATAGTAGTATACTCGTAACAATTAGGATGACACTATGACGGTATAAAGAATGAAAAAAAAAACCACGGTTAGGTGGTAGGTATATAATAATAAATAATACAATTCTGGTCGGACGGACTGCCTGCCGTGTGCCGACACAGAGGTAGCCACAGCCGTGAACTACCGCACTGTACACTGGTTGATAAAGAGATAGTAGTATACTCGTAACAATTAGGATGACACTATGACGGTATAAAGAATGAAAAAAAAACCACGGTTAGGTGGTAGGTATATAATAATAAATAATACAATTCTGGTCGGACGGACTGCCTGCCGTGTGCCGACACAGAGGTAGCCACAGCCGTGAACTACCGCACTGTACTGTGTCTGCTGCTAATATAGACTGGTTGATATTTAAAGAGATATTAGTAGTATACAACAATACTATACTGGTGGTCAGGCACTGGTCACCACTCCTGCAGCAAAAGTGTGCACTGTTAATTAATATAATTGTACTCCTGGCTCCTGCTAACAACCTGCAGTGCTCCCCAGTCTCCCCCACAATTAATTATAAGCTTTTAATTTATACATTGTTGACTGTGCAGCACACTGGGCTGAGCTGAGTGCACACAGACTGAGTCACACTGTGTGACTGACTGTGCTGTGTATCGTTTTTTTTTTCAGGCAGAGAACGGATATAGCAGAGAGAAGTGAACGGATATATTATATTAAATAAAAGTTAACTAGCAACTGCACTGGTCACTGACTGTGGTAAACTAACTCTGTCTGCGACTCTGCACAATCTCTCTCTCTCTATCTAATCTATCTCTATTCTAATGGAGAGGACGCCAGACACGTCCTCTCCCTATCAATCTCAATGCACGAGTGAAAATGGCGGCGACGCGCGGCTCCTTATATAGAATCCGAGTCTCGCGATAGAATCCGAGCCTCGCGAGAATCCGACAGCGTCATGATGACGTTCGGGCGCGCTCGGGTTAACCGAGCAAGGCGGGAAGATCCGAGTCGCTCGGACCCGTGAAAAAAAACATGAAGTTCGGGCGGGTTCGGATTCCGAGGAACCGAACCCGCTCATCTCTAATACAAAGTCGCAGATGAAGCACAATGCAACACAGCGTGAGAAAAAGCCACGACCGCTGCACTGTAGCACTTCGTACACAGATTCAGACTCCGGTGCACACAGATGTAGAAAATGTCGCACATCAAATTGATCATTGCAATCTAGTACAGTAGTGTTGTCGCTCCCAGTTGTTTTACTGTATGTACATGAATAATATACACGTTTTAAGGTAGAAAGTTGTTTGGCACTACCAAGTCACCAAGGACCTGGCATGACTAAAGCCACAGAGTACAGTTTGAGGGCACATCTGTGCATCCTTTATTGCAAAAATGTGTGTATACAAATCAAATTAAATAAAAATGATGATTCCAAGTGTTTCAATTTGCTTATTTTAATCACTTAACTGGCATGGTCAGATCACATGCGACTGCGCCGCCCCACTGTGTCCCGCCATTTTTGACGAGGAGATCCGTTCTGTAGATGTGCAAAATATAATATTTTAAAAAATAATTTTTAAACTTTATTAAATAAAATAATCAAAAAGCAATGACGGGAAAAAAAAATCGTAATTTAAGTGGTTAATTGCATTTCTTCCAACATATCAAGTGCCCCATACTAACACTAACATTCCTTTCTAAATCTGTAATCGTAGACCTATTTTTTCTGTCACTTTCCCTTGCTGCCTCCTTAGTGACCACAATATCTTATAAAAGAAAATTGACCACTGCGTTCGCTATTCCCCTTTTCATATGTTCCTTCTCCATTGTTCTGGGCCATTCATTCCATCCTCTTTCAAGAATAAGTGAATGATGCGTCTCGCATTCCTGTGCCGTTCCTTCAGCAAACAAACATTGGAAAACCCACATTATGCACTTATAAGCAGTTCAAGACTAATGAAACCTGCGATCCCATCTTATATATACGCTCACATATCCTTACAGATGTCAAAATATTTTCATAATTTATCCTAGTTAGAACACATTTTGTTTGAGAAAATCCAGAGATCTACAACTGACATCAAATTACACCAATCACACACACAAAAAAAGTCTTAAGCCAGTTGACCTTCCTATGGTTTAATGCACTTATGATTGGAACACAGACTAGCTTTGGTTCAACAAAACTATTTTTTTACATAGATACATTTACGGTAAGTGAACCTTAAGAAATATATTCAGCAGAAAAACCATAGACCAGTGGTAAGTAGTGACTTACTGGGCAATGACAAAGGTTTCCTTCCCTCGCTCCAAATTGCTCTGAGAATGGAGAGTCAGTTGTTTTGAAATCAAATAGGGGGCTTAGCAATTTAGTATGATTATGTAAGATGCACATAATAGTATAATTGCTGTTATTTTCAGAGGTTGTGTGGGATTGCTGCTTGAAGTATTTTCATTATTGTAGCCACATGATGAAAACATAATGCAGCTGAGGGCAAAATAAGGCAAAAGATGATGTCAATCACCATACAAAAATAAATCGCAGAAAAGTGTTCAAATATGATATTTAGCTGTTGATGTGCACATAGATAGATCAGTCATCCTGCATAAAACGTCCATTGTTTTAAAGAAGCCACGTAATTACAATCACTCCATGTAAACTTTATTTTTTCTGAACATGCTCTCCAATGAAAAAATTGCTTCCACATTGGGCCTGCTGTTCAAATCAAAAAACTGTACAACAGCTGAAAACTCTTTTCAAATGTTCTCATTTATTTCCACCATGTTAACAGACTAACGGTATTGAAGATTTCAGGACCGTTGCCGCAGACAGACATATTTTCATCACTCTTAAGTTAAAACAAACTGTTTTGCTTTGAAGAATGGTTCTTCCCCTAAAGCTCCAGCCTGTTCTTCGCCTTAGGGATATGATGTCTACAATTTTTCATTTAATACTTTTGTAGAAACTGTTACTTCACTTTAGTAAAACTTAGCCAGAAAGAAAGAAATTGTAACAGGCGTAGAATGGGAAAGTGATTTTACTTTAAGTAGAGTAACAGTCTGCTTTAAATTCTTTCAAATTCCTTCAATTTAATTTTACTGTGAGAGACATGTGGGGGCATATGTAATAGGGTCCGAGTTTACCGGAGGTGTGGGATGCTGGCTGATCTCGGAGCTTATTTTAAAGCGGCAGTCACTTACAAGGCAAAACCATGCCTTGTAAATAATTGCCACTTTAAAAAATCATCTGAGATCAGCTGGCATCTCGCACGTATGAAAAACTCAGACCCTATCACATATGGCCCCTGGACTTACAAATAGCTGCACGGGGCACACTCAAATACACACAATAGGCCCGTAAGGATTGCAGTTTCTGCTAAAAATCAGTTTCTGCGATTAAATAGTCGCCGCCCAGAAATAGAGTGAATCATAAAAATTTTGAATGCATTGCAATATGCGGTCTGATCGCAATACCATACGCAATTACCGGAACATTGAATGTTTTTCCTATCTGCGCCAGGCAAAGTCATCCACAATTTTTGTGACACAAGAGGCTGGAAGTGGTCATCGCTGATGTCAGAGGCCCTCCTTAAAAATGTCTGGGCACATCTGCGTTTTTTCAGACACACCAGGAAAATGGCGGGTTTCCGCCAAGAAATGTCAGCTTCCTGTCAGTCAAACTGCGGCTGCCTTGCGATCACAATCTGTATGCATTTTCAGTCGCTATTTTTGCTAGCACGTGCACAATGCAAACACAGTGCGCGTGCGCAGTAGTTCAATAATCGGACGGATTGTGATTTGCACATTTTGCAATCCTTACTGAATCGGGCCCTAACTGCATTAATGTACACAGTGCATGAAGGCTTGTGAACAATGCAGCAAGGCACAAATATATTGTATTCAAATAGATACAATCTGTACTATGGTAAAGATAGGAGGGAAAGCAATAACAAAAATATTTTTGTTATCTAATTTTCAACCGGTCACACGTCATACATTCATCGTGCAAAATATCTGGGCACAGATTTATCTTGGAGAGTGATAAACTGCACGGTGATAAAGTACCAACCAATCAGATCCTAACTGCCATTTTTCAAACACAGTCTATAACATGGCAGTTAGGAGCAGATTGGCTGGTACTTTATCACTGTGCAATTTATCATTTTTCAAAGCTTGATAAATCTGGGCCTGGTCTGCAAAACAGCTACATACCCAAGCAATATTTACTTTTGGTTTCTTTGCTCTTAAAAATAAAAATAAAAAACGTAAAATTCTCTCAATCTGGAGCTTTTCCAACTCATTTCGATGTTCCATTCATTGCAATGGGTCATACATTTCAACGGAGTTTTTAGTATGTCTGCTAATGTACATTCAGAAATACCATTGAAATGAATGGATTATTAAAATTAAATAGAATATTGAATGAGCTCATTGACATTACTAAAGCTCCATGGTTATATTTGTATCAAAGCAAGGTATCTCTGGTATTCTTCTGCACCACTATGCAATCACAAGTTGTTAGTGTGGGACACCACTTCGGATAGACTGGACACAAGGTGGAGACCTGAGAACTTCCTGCCTTAATGATATAGTGCCACCCAGCTTCATTATACAGATGCATAATTTGTTTCTCTGTTTTCTCACCCACATTCTCAGCCATAACAGTTACTTTAGCATGCCAGCTGCCTATTATGCCAGGATAGAGACCACAATACATAGATGCATGATTATATAATAATCTGACAGAAATCCCTAAAACTGCACTGTACAAGCAGAAACCTAAATCAAGTCCATAATACAGAGCCATCAGTACAGAAACAGTCTGTAGTACAGACGCAGCCATACTGCATATTCTGTCATCATTACAGTATACTACAAAGCCAGGACCAGCGCAGTCAGTCCTTATTACAACGGCAGTCTACAGTGCAGAGCCAGGATCAGCACAGTCAGTCCTTATTACACAGGCAGTCTATAGTACAGAACCAGGATCAGCACAGTCAGTCCTTATTACAAAGGCAGCCTATAGTACAGAGCCAGGATCAACACATTCAGTCCTTATTACACAGGCAGTCTATAGTACAGAGCCAGGATCAGCACAGTCAGTCCTTATTACATAGGCAGTCTATAGTACAGAGCCAGGATCAGCACAGTCAGTCCTTATTACACAGGCAATCTATAGTACAGAGCCAGGATCAGCACAAGCAGTCCTTATTACTCACGCAGTCTATAGTACAGAGCCAGGATCGGCACAGTCAGTCCTTATTACACAGTCTATAGTACAGAGCCAGGATCAGCACAGTCTGTCCTTATTACAAAGGCAGTCTATAGTACAGAGTCAGGATCAACAAATTCAGTCCTTATTACACAGGCAGTCTATAGTACAGTGCCAGGATCAGCACAGTCAGTCCTTATTACATAGGAAGTCTATAGTACAGAGCCAGGATCAGCACAGTCAGTCCTTATTACACAGGCAATCTATAGTACAGAGCCAGGATCAGCACAGTCAGTCCTTATTACACAGGCAATCTATAGTACAGAGCCAGGATCAGCACAATCAGTCCTTATTACTCAGGCAGTATAGTAGTGGGGGTTTGTGGGGACTGCGCTTACACCTAGTAATTATAGGGAGCAGCTGCTATGGAGAGGGATAAGGTTACCATAAGCCTTAAAGGTGTACTATAGTCAAAAATATGTTACTCCCAGCGCTTACTCAATATAAAAAATAAAGCTATTGATATTTAAAAATAAAATCAATTTCTTTTCTTAAAAAATGCAGTTATTATAATAAATGACATGTAGGTTTGTAGTGTTTAATACTGGTATAGGGTATAGCAGACAATTAATTTGTGCAATTAAGCAGTGACTAAGAGTTTAGAATCGGGTGAATACAGTAAGAATAAGATAAAGAATAGTAATAAGTAAAGTTAAAAAAATAATAATAAAAGACAATAAAATTTGATTGAATGAACAGTATTTTGGGTAGATACGCTAGAAGTGCGTTTTGCTCTACCCACCAATGGTCTTTTGTAGCAAAAAAATCAGTCCCAATGTTTTGGGTGGTAACAGGATTTGTTATAAGTCTCTGTGTTCCTCTGGTGTTTGCTTTCTAGGAACAACTGTTATTATGTCCCAATGTATTGCAACATTTGTATCTTTCAAAACTGTTTCCTTTATAGGAACAGCTAGAGGTTTGTCTGGATACTTTATGGTCACACAATGTCAGTTCGGATAGGGGTCTTTTAGTTACTTACGGATCCTCCGTTGCTGGATGTGCTTGTCCGCAGTAGGACCCCTTCGATCCCGGCTGGGTGCCGCAGCTTTTGAGGCTCGTGCAGGCGCTGGTCCGTGGTATGACTTATTACTCAGGCAGTCTATAGTACAGAGCCAGGATCAGCACAGTCAGTCCTTATTACATAGGCAGTCTATAGTACAGAGCCAGGATCAGCACAGTCAGTCCTTATTACATAGGCAGTCTATAGTACAGAGCCAGGATCAGCACAGTCAGTCCTTATTACACAGGCAATCTATAGTACAGAGCCAGGATCAGCACAATCAGTCCTTATTACTCAGGCAGTCTATAGTACAGAGCCAGGATCAGCACAGTCAGTCCTTATTACACAGTCTATAGTACAGAGCCAGGATCAGCACAGTCAGTCCTTATTACATAGGCAATCTATAGTACAGAGCCAGGATCAGCACAGTCAGTCCTTATTACACAGGCAATCTATAGTACAGAGCCAGGATCAGCACAATCAGTCCTTATTACTCAGGCAGTCTATAGTACAGAGCCAGGATCAGCACAGTCAGTCCTTATTACACAGTCTATAGTACAGAACCAGGATCAGCACAGTCAGTCCTTATTACACAGGCAATCTATAGTACAGAGCCAGGATCAGCACAGTCAGTCCTTATTACTCAGGCAGTCTATAGTACAGAGCCAGGATCAGCACAGTCAGTCCTTATTACACAGTCTATAGTACAGAGCCAGGATCAGCACAGTCAGTCCTTATTACACAGGCAATCTATAGTACAGTGCCAGGATCAGCACAGTCAGTCCTTATTACTCAGGCAGTCTATAGTACAGAGCCAGGATCAGCACAGTCAGTCCTTATTACACAGTCTATAGTACAGAACCAGGATCAGCACAGTCAGTCCTTATTACACAGTCTATAGTACAGCACACAGATTTAATCAATTTGTATGAACAACAGTTTTTGTCTGTGTAGGAGCAAATGGTCGATTGTCATTTGCTCTCATCCATTACCAGATTTTCTATTCCAATCAGTCAGTTCTGGCAGATGATCTGCCAGGTAATGGTATAGTCAAGTGTATGCCCAGCTTTAGTCCTTGTTACAGAGAGAGACTGTTGTACAGAGAGAGTCCTATTACTGAGCCAGTGAGTATCTCAGAGCAAGTACAAACAGAGGAGCAAGTATTAGCTTTATCAGTAGCAGTAATTCAATTGATATTCACTGTAATTTACTTCAGACTTTACAGCTACTCTGCCAGATGGAGGATTATCCTTACAGTAGGAGTACAGTAATGTAACTATATACATCCTTCTGGGTTGGGTATGCGTGACCGGCGGTCAGCACACCTTCACCGGTATCCCGGCAGCGTAATGCCAGTGTGTGTGTGTGTGGGGGGGGTCGCCACAGGTTCTATTGCCACTCTATGTGGGTGGAAATAGTCCCTGTTGGTCAGCATGCCGACCGTCTGGATTTTCAGGGGGTGAGATGTAGGGGGAGGTCTTATGACCGGCGGTCTCCTGACTGCCTGGCACATAACTACATCCTCATCCTTGCATTTTAAGACCTAAGAAATGCACTTACCTTTCTGGTCAAATGACACCTGATGTAATAAAGGGTTATGTACTAGTTTTATATATTAATAGGGAACCTCGGACCCTATTACATATGCCCGATAAGTTTTTCCTTACATTAATACTTAAATTGCTTTTAGAAGTAGTCATATTTTTGATGTAGCCTAACATAAATTCTGACATTATATGGACTAGAAGCAATCCAGTCTAATAAAATGGAACCTTTTTTTAAAACTGTGTTTTTATTGTGTGTGTGGGGTGCTTTCACCTCTCCTCCAGGGAAGAAAGAGAAGAGTGTTCTGCTGCAGTGATTCTACATGATTCTTCAAACCTACCCTATCCACAGCGACACCATGAGTGAGTGTTACACTGGTGCAGGGGAAGGTCACAATTTACAATAAATAATTTTGTTCAGTACTGGACCACCAACACGTGGCAACCCTGCAAGTGCTCTGTGCCACCACATTGTCCGGCACTCAGTTTGGTAACCTCTGCTTTAATAAATATGCCCCTGGGAGACACCTGTATTGAAGCAAACTACAGAATGGTGACTCCTACTATCTACAGAGGCTTCTAGACGAGTTCTTCCCTGTGTTAGTCAGTTGTTTATAATTTGTTACCAGCTATAGCTGGCGAGAGCAGTACAGTCCCCATTGCCGGCAATGGGGACCCAGTACTGCCTTTCCAGCTTTAGCAAAGCCTTCCTGGCACTGCCATGTCCCTGCCGGCTGAAGGAGTCATGTATATGCAGACTGGACATTGC
This sequence comes from Pseudophryne corroboree, assembly GCF_028390025.1. Taxonomy (NCBI): domain Eukaryota; kingdom Metazoa; phylum Chordata; class Amphibia; order Anura; family Myobatrachidae; genus Pseudophryne; species Pseudophryne corroboree. Next base: position 221,719,553 of record NC_086444.1, on the reverse strand, counting down.
ACATGCGCATGACTGAGCATTAGGCTGCCAGCAAGAGAGCAGAGGACAGCACTGAGGGGAGGTATTGTTGAATATAAACTGCATTTTCGTTTGCATCACAGTGATACTAAACAAAATATCCACTGGTGTTATTTTCTGTTAATAAATGGGGCCCTTAGTTTCCACTATAGTGACTAGATTCTTTAACATCTTGTAATTTCTTTAGCGCAATAATTACAGTACATGTAACATTACAATTGTAGTTACTTTTATAGTTCAAAATATATATTTGTTCACCGCTGCTTTGAGCATAATTAACTTATTTATTTATTATCAGTTTCTTATATAGTGCAGCATATTCCGCTGCGCTTTACAATGAGAACAACAGTAATAGAACAAAACTGGGTAAAAACAGACAGACATAGATGTAGGAAGGCCCTGCTCACAAGCTTACAATCTATGGGGAAATAGGCATTGATACACAAGGATAGATGCTACCTATT